>NC_091152.1:6518121-6588849 GCF_040958095.1 Procambarus clarkii
CGCATTTGTGTTCCTCACGTGTTGCCCCAAAGAATGAGGTGATTTGGTAAAATGCTATGCCCAAGATAACTATCCGAGTGCCGGCGGTGGGGTGGTTCAAATAGCCTCGGCTATCACCTCATTATGTCCGGTCGTGATGGTCAAGTGGATTAAGGCGTCTTGTACATACCAGATGCGTTGCTTCTGGGAGTATGGGTTCGAGTCACTTCTGGGGTGTGAGTTTTCAGTTGCATATGTCCTGGGGACCATTCAGGCTTGTTCGCATTTGTGTTCCTCACGTGTTGCCCCAAAGAATGAGGTGATTTGGTAAAATGCTATGCCCAAGATAACTATCCGAGTGCCGGCGGTGGGGTGGTTCAAATAGCCTCGGCTATCACCTCATTATGTCCGGTCGTGATGGTCAAGTGGATTAAGGCGTCTTGTACATACCAGATGCGTTGCTTCTGGGAGTATGGGTTCGAGTCACTTCTGGGGTGTGAGTTTTCAGTTGCATATGTCCTGGGGACCATTCAGGCTTGTTCGCATTTGTGTTCCTCACGTGTTGCCCCAAAGAATGAGGTGATTTGGTAAAATGCTATGCCCAAGATAACTATCCGAGTGCCGGCGGTGGGGTGGTTCAAATAGCCTCGGCTATCACCTCATTATGTCCGGTCGTGATGGTCAAGTGGATTAAGGCGTCTTGTACATACCAGATGCGTTGCTTCTGGGAGTATGGGTTCGAGTCACTTCTGGGGTGTGAGTTTTCAGTTGCATATGTCCTGGGGACCATTCAGGCTTGTTCGCATTTGTGTTCCTCACGTGTTGCCCCAAAGAATGAGGTGATTTGGTAAAATGCTATGCCCAAGATAACTATCCGAGTGCCGGCGGTGGGGTGGTTCAAATAGCCTCGGCTATCACCTCATTATGTCCGGTCGTGATGGTCAAGTGGATTAAGGCGTCTTGTACATACCAGATGCGTTGCTTCTGGGAGTATGGGTTCGAGTCACTTCTGGGGTGTGAGTTTTCAGTTGCATATGTCCTGGGGACCATTCAGGCTTGTTCGCATTTGTGTTCCTCACGTGTTGCCCCAAAGAATGAGGTGATTTGGTAAAATGCTATGCCCAAGATAACTATCCGAGTGCCGGCGGTGGGGTGGTTCAAATAGCCTCGGCTATCACCTCATTATGTCCGGTCGTGATGGTCAAGTGGATTAAGGCGTCTTGTACATACCAGATGCGTTGCTTCTGGGAGTATGGGTTCGAGTCACTTCTGGGGTGTGAGTTTTCAGTTGCATATGTCCTGGGGACCATTCAGGCTTGTTCGCATTTGTGTTCCTCACGTGTTGCCCCAAAGAATGAGGTGATTTGGTAAAATGCTATGCCCAAGATAACTATCCGAGTGCCGGCGGTGGGGTGGTTCAAATAGCCTCGGCTATCACCTCATTATGTCCGGTCGTGATGGTCAAGTGGATTAAGGCGTCTTGTACATACCAGATGCGTTGCTTCTGGGAGTATGGGTTCGAGTCACTTCTGGGGTGTGAGTTTTCAGTTGCATATGTCCTGGGGACCATTCAGGCTTGTTCGCATTTGTGTTCCTCACGTGTTGCCCCAAAGAATGAGGTGATTTGGTAAAATGCTATGCCCAAGATAACTATCCGAGTGCCGGCGGTGGGGTGGTTCAAATAGCCTCGGCTATCACCTCATTATGTCCGGTCGTGATGGTCAAGTGGATTAAGGCGTCTTGTACATACCAGATGCGTTGCTTCTGGGAGTATGGGTTCGAGTCACTTCTGGGGTGTGAGTTTTCAGTTGCATATGTCCTGGGGCCATTCAGGCTTGTTCGCATTTGTGTTCCTCACGTGTTGCCCCAAAGAATGAGGTGATTTGGTAAAATGCTATGCCCAAGATAACTATCCGAGTGCCGGCGGTGGGGTGGTTCAAATAGCCTCGGCTATCACCTCATTATGTCCGGTCGTGATGGTCAAGTGGATTAAGGCGTCTTGTACATACCAGATGCGTTGCTTCTGGGAGTATGGGTTCGAGTCACTTCTGGGGTGTGAGTTTTCAGTTGCATATGTCCTGGGGACCATTCAGGCTTGTTCGCATTTGTGTTCCTCACGTGTTGCCCCAAAGAATGAGGTGATTTGGTAAAATGCTATGCCCAAGATAACTATCCGAGTGCCGGCGGTGGGGTGGTTCAAATAGCCTCGGCTATCACCTCATTATGTCCGGTCGTGATGGTCAAGTGGATTAAGGCGTCTTGTACATACCAGATGCGTTGCTTCTGGGAGTATGGGTTCGAGTCACTTCTGGGGTGTGAGTTTTCAGTTGCATATGTCCTGGGGACCATTCAGGCTTGTTCGCATTTGTGTTCCTCACGTGTTGCCCCAAAGAATGAGGTGATTTGGTAAAATGCTATGCCCAAGATAACTATCCGAGTGCCGGCGGTGGGGTGGTTCAAATAGCCTCGGCTATCACCTCATTATGTCCGGTCGTGATGGTCAAGTGGATTAAGGCGTCTTGTACATACCAGATGCGTTGCTTCTGGGAGTATGGGTTCGAGTCACTTCTGGGGTGTGAGTTTTCAGTTGCATATGTCCTGGGGACCATTCAGGCTTGTTCGCATTTGTGTTCCTCACGTGTTGCCCCAAAGAATGAGGTGATTTGGTAAAATGCTATGCCCAAGATAACTATCCGAGTGCCGGCGGTGGGGTGGTTCAAATAGCCTCGGCTATCACCTCATTATGTCCGGTCGTGATGGTCAAGTGGATTAAGGCGTCTTGTACATACCAGATGCGTTGCTTCTGGGAGTATGGGTTCGAGTCACTTCTGGGGTGTGAGTTTTCAGTTGCATATGTCCTGGGGACCATTCAGGCTTGTTCGCATTTGTGTTCCTCACGTGTTGCCCCAAAGAATGAGGTGATTTGGTAAAATGCTATGCCCAAGATAACTATCCGAGTGCCGGCGGTGGGGTGGTTCAAATAGCCTCGGCTATCACCTCATTATGTCCGGTCGTGATGGTCAAGTGGATTAAGGCGTCTTGTACATACCAGATGCGTTGCTTCTGGGAGTATGGGTTCGAGTCACTTCTGGGGTGTGAGTTTTCAGTTGCATATGTCCTGGGGACCATTCAGGCTTGTTCGCATTTGTGTTCCTCACGTGTTGCCCCAAAGAATGAGGTGATTTGGTAAAATGCTATGCCCAAGATAACTATCCGAGTGCCGGCGGTGGGGTGGTTCAAATAGCCTCGGCTATCACCTCATTATGTCCGGTCGTGATGGTCAAGTGGATTAAGGCGTCTTGTACATACCAGATGCGTTGCTTCTGGGAGTATGGGTTCGAGTCACTTCTGGGGTGTGAGTTTTCAGTTGCATATGTCCTGGGGACCATTCAGGCTTGTTCGCATTTGTGTTCCTCACGTGTTGCCCCAAAGAATGAGGTGATTTGGTAAAATGCTATGCCCAAGATAACTATCCGAGTGCCGGCGGTGGGGTGGTTCAAATAGCCTCGGCTATCACCTCATTATGTCCGGTCGTGATGGTCAAGTGGATTAAGGCGTCTTGTACATACCAGATGCGTTGCTTCTGGGAGTATGGGTTCGAGTCACTTCTGGGGTGTGAGTTTTCAGTTGCATATGTCCTGGGGACCATTCAGGCTTGTTCGCATTTGTGTTCCTCACGTGTTGCCCCAAAGAATGAGGTGATTTGGTAAAATGCTATGCCCAAGATAACTATCCGAGTGCCGGCGGTGGGGTGGTTCAAATAGCCTCGGCTATCACCTCATTATGTCCGGTCGTGATGGTCAAGTGGATTAAGGCGTCTTGTACATACCAGATGCGTTGCTTCTGGGAGTATGGGTTCGAGTCACTTCTGGGGTGTGAGTTTTCAGTTGCATATGTCCTGGGGACCATTCAGGCTTGTTCGCATTTGTGTTCCTCACGTGTTGCCCCAAAGAATGAGGTGATTTGGTAAAATGCTATGCCCAAGATAACTATCCGAGTGCCGGCGGTGGGGTGGTTCAAATAGCCTCGGCTATCACCTCATTATGTCCGGTCGTGATGGTCAAGTGGATTAAGGCGTCTTGTACATACCAGATGCGTTGCTTCTGGGAGTATGGGTTCGAGTCACTTCTGGGGTGTGAGTTTTCAGTTGCATATGTCCTGGGGACCATTCAGGCTTGTTCGCATTTGTGTTCCTCACGTGTTGCCCCAAAGAATGAGGTGATTTGGTAAAATGCTATGCCCAAGATAACTATCCGAGTGCCGGCGGTGGGGTGGTTCAAATAGCCTCGGCTATCACCTCATTATGTCCGGTCGTGATGGTCAAGTGGATTAAGGCGTCTTGTACATACCAGATGCGTTGCTTCTGGGAGTATGGGTTCGAGTCACTTCTGGGGTGTGAGTTTTCAGTTGCATATGTCCTGGGGACCATTCAGGCTTGTTCGCATTTGTGTTCCTCACGTGTTGCCCCAAAGAATGAGGTGATTTGGTAAAATGCTATGCCCAAGATAACTATCCGAGTGCCGGCGGTGGGGTGGTTCAAATAGCCTCGGCTATCACCTCATTATGTCCGGTCGTGATGGTCAAGTGGATTAAGGCGTCTTGTACATACCAGATGCGTTGCTTCTGGGAGTATGGGTTCGAGTCACTTCTGGGGTGTGAGTTTTCAGTTGCATATGTCCTGGGGACCATTCAGGCTTGTTCGCATTTGTGTTCCTCACGTGTTGCCCCAAAGAATGAGGTGATTTGGTAAAATGCTATGCCCAAGATAACTATCCGAGTGCCGGCGGTGGGGTGGTTCAAATAGCCTCGGCTATCACCTCATTATGTCCGGTCGTGATGGTCAAGTGGATTAAGGCGTCTTGTACATACCAGATGCGTTGCTTCTGGGAGTATGGGTTCGAGTCACTTCTGGGGTGTGAGTTTTCAGTTGCATATGTCCTGGGGACCATTCAGGCTTGTTCGCATTTGTGTTCCTCACGTGTTGCCCCAAAGAATGAGGTGATTTGGTAAAATGCTATGCCCAAGATAACTATCCGAGTGCCGGCGGTGGGGTGGTTCAAATAGCCTCGGCTATCACCTCATTATGTCCGGTCGTGATGGTCAAGTGGATTAAGGCGTCTTGTACATACCAGATGCGTTGCTTCTGGGAGTATGGGTTCGAGTCACTTCTGGGGTGTGAGTTTTCAGTTGCATATGTCCTGGGGACCATTCAGGCTTGTTCGCATTTGTGTTCCTCACGTGTTGCCCCAAAGAATGAGGTGATTTGGTAAAATGCTATGCCCAAGATAACTATCCGAGTGCCGGCGGTGGGGTGGTTCAAATAGCCTCGGCTATCACCTCATTATGTCCGGTCGTGATGGTCAAGTGGATTAAGGCGTCTTGTACATACCAGATGCGTTGCTTCTGGGAGTATGGGTTCGAGTCACTTCTGGGGTGTGAGTTTTCAGTTGCATATGTCCTGGGGACCATTCAGGCTTGTTCGCATTTGTGTTCCTCACGTGTTGCCCCAAAGAATGAGGTGATTTGGTAAAATGCTATGCCCAAGATAACTATCCGAGTGCCGGCGGTGGGGTGGTTCAAATAGCCTCGGCTATCACCTCATTATGTCCGGTCGTGATGGTCAAGTGGATTAAGGCGTCTTGTACATACCAGATGCGTTGCTTCTGGGAGTATGGGTTCGAGTCACTTCTGGGGTGTGAGTTTTCAGTTGCATATGTCCTGGGGACCATTCAGGCTTGTTCGCATTTGTGTTCCTCACGTGTTGCCCCAAAGAATGAGGTGATTTGGTAAAATGCTATGCCCAAGATAACTATCCGAGTGCCGGCGGTGGGGTGGTTCAAATAGCCTCGGCTATCACCTCATTATGTCCGGTCGTGATGGTCAAGTGGATTAAGGCGTCTTGTACATACCAGATGCGTTGCTTCTGGGAGTATGGGTTCGAGTCACTTCTGGGGTGTGAGTTTTCAGTTGCATATGTCCTGGGGACCATTCAGGCTTGTTCGCATTTGTGTTCCTCACGTGTTGCCCCAAAGAATGAGGTGATTTGGTAAAATGCTATGCCCAAGATAACTATCCGAGTGCCGGCGGTGGGGTGGTTCAAATAGCCTCGGCTATCACCTCATTATGTCCGGTCGTGATGGTCAAGTGGATTAAGGCGTCTTGTACATACCAGATGCGTTGCTTCTGGGAGTATGGGTTCGAGTCACTTCTGGGGTGTGAGTTTTCAGTTGCATATGTCCTGGGGACCATTCAGGCTTGTTCGCATTTGTGTTCCTCACGTGTTGCCCCAAAGAATGAGGTGATTTGGTAAAATGCTATGCCCAAGATAACTATCCGAGTGCCGGCGGTGGGGTGGTTCAAATAGCCTCGGCTATCACCTCATTATGTCCGGTCGTGATGGTCAAGTGGATTAAGGCGTCTTGTACATACCAGATGCGTTGCTTCTGGGAGTATGGGTTCGAGTCACTTCTGGGGTGTGAGTTTTCAGTTGCATATGTCCTGGGGCTCATTCAGGCTTAATCTGCAAATTAATTCAGCTAAAATCTCTAGCTAGGGTTGTAAATCCTAGCTCCTCTTTTCCTTATGACAGATTGTAGGCTGTAAGGGACAGGTGGGGAGAATGAATTAGTTGATAGAAGTTCCAGTCCACCTGTAGACAGGGATCTCATATCAGCTTGTATTTTATACAAGGATAAGATTTGATAAATTCAGTTATATGACTGAACACTGGCTCTGTTTAAATCAGGGATTTAAACGTACATAGTCTAACCTAGCACCATAACTATTAACAGCCAATATGTACTTATACTATAAACAACAATTAAAATTGTAAAAGTATAATAAATGACTTTAAATGTAGTCTAAGTACTGTTACCTAAGTACTAGAAATTGTATTCAATTTATATGATTATGTATAGTCAGCTTGACTGAATTCTTTTCCACACAATGGACACTCATGAGGCTTTATATATGCATTGCAGCTGAATCTTTTTCTGACACAACTGGACACTCATAAATAAATGTAAATAAATAAAATAAATAAATGTTTATTTAGGTAAGGTACATACATACAAGAAATTTTTACAAAGATTGGTTGACTTATAGGTAGAGCTAGTACATACAATGCCTAAAGCCACTATTACGCAAAGCGTTTCGGGCATGAAAAACTTAAATGACAAGCTTAATACTAATTGAGCATAAAGAGTAGAATGGAAACAAGAAATGAAAACATAGCTGAAAAAGCAGCACAATTACAATTATGTCGACAAACAGCGCTCTTTAAAAAAAAACAGACATTGGTTGACAATAGAAGGGTAAGGTAGGTTACAGGGAATTTATTAGGTATAGCTTCGTTTTTATCCTAAACTGGTTGAGAGAGGTACAGTCTTTAACATGGTTGGGAAGGTCATTTCATATTCTGGGCCCCTTGATTTGTAGAGCATTTCTAGTTTGATTAAGTCGTACTCTAGGAATATCAAAACTGTATTTATTTCTGGTGTAGTGCTCATGGGTTCTGTTACAACCTTCTATGAAGCTTTTGAGATCAGGATTGGCATTATAGTTTAGCGTTTTATATATGTATAATACACAGGAGAGAATGTGCAGTGACTTAATGTCTAACATATTCAGAGATTTGAGTAGGGGTACCGAGTGATGTCTGGGGCCAGAGTTGGATATTGTCCTAATAGCAGGTTTGTGTTGAGTAATTAGAGGACGTAAGTGATTTTGGGCAGTAGAACCCCAAGCACAAATACCATATTTGAGATATGGATAGATAAGGGAGTAATAGAGAGTCACCAGGGCAGGGCGTGGTACATAATATCTGATCTTAGAAAGAATGCCCACAGTTTTTTAAACTTTTTTTTATATATTTAGAATGTGTCCCTGGAAATTCAGCTTGTGGTCAATGAGAATGCCAAGGAATTTGCCATCTAATTTGTTACAAATTTGGGTATTGTTTATTTTGAGATTTATTTGATTAGAGGATTTATTGCAAAACAGAATATAGAAAGTTTTGTCAATGCTAAGGGTGAGTTTGTTGGCAGTTAGCCAAAGATAGACTTTATTTAGCTCAGTATTTACTGTGGCATTTAGAGCAAGGGGGTCAGGACTGGAGTAAATGAAGGTTGTGTCGTCAGCAAATAGAATTGGTTTGAGGTGTTGGGAGGCATTTGGAAGGTCATTAATGTAGATGAGAAAGAGGAGAGGGTCAAGTATGCTGCCCTGAGGAACACCAATGTTGATGGGTAGGGTGGGAGAAATTGTATTATTCACAGAAACATATTGGAGCCTGTCAGTAAGGTAGGATTTGAGGTATTGCAGGGAGTGTCCTCTGACTCCATAATGATGTAATTTAAGAAGAAGGTTTTGGTGGTTGACAGTGTCAAAAGCTTTACGCAGGTCCACAAATAACCCAACAGGGAACTCATTTTTATCAAGAGCTGTATGAATCGAGTTAAGCATACTAATAAGTGCATCGTTAGTGCTTTTTTTGGGTCTGAAGCCATATTGGCAAGGGCTAAGTATATTGTGTTTGGCTAGATACGAGTAAAGCGGCTTATAGATGAGTTTTTCAAAAATTTTTGACAAGTTTGGCAGGATTGATATAGGTCTGTAGTTGTTAACATCTGTGAGATCACCACATTTGTGGACAGGCGTTACTCTCGCTTTTTTTTTAGAATATCTGGAAAGGTTTGGAGTTCAAGTGACTTGTTGAAGAGGAAAGCAATAGCAGGGGCTAAAGATCTGGAGGCTTTTTTGTAAATTAAAGTTGGTATCTCCTCAAGGGCACTAGACTTGGTTCTAAGGGAAAGGATTATCTCATTGACGTCTGTGGAATTAATAGGCTTTAGGTACAGAGACTGTGGATAGTTACCTGTAAGATAGTCCTTAATGTCAGTACTGGAAGATGGAATATCATTTGCAAGGGATGAACCAATGGAAGAGAAGAACCTATTGAACTCAATAGCAGAATCAGAGGCTGAAAGCTGACCATCGTTATTGGACAGGAGTGTTGGTTTGTTATTTAAAGACTTCTTTGATCCCAATATTTGTGAAATTGTGCTCCAAGTTTGTTTAATGTTGCTCTTTATTTGGGTAAATTTATCTTCGTAGTATTTAGTTTTGGCTCGTCTAATTATCTTAGATAGCAATAATGAGTAATTCTTTGAGAATTCTTTAGAGACAATTCCTAACCTATACTTCTTCTCAAGGTCATGTTTTTTTATTAATGGATTTAAGTATTCCCTTTGTAAGCCAGGGATTGTTAAGCCTTTTGGTTGTGACTTGTTTTGTTAGCATAGGACAGTGGGTGTTATAAAGGCTAAGAGTTTTGTCATGAGGTCTAGTGCTTGGATAAGGACCTACTGCTCTTCTACAATATTAATAAACTTACTGAAATATGAGGTGTTGCCTCGTTTTTTAACCGACAGACAGATTTATAGAATATTAAAGTGACACAAGCATACAATTGGCCAATCATATACCAAAATAACCTTCAATATACTTCTCTGCCAGTCGGAGTGCCTGTCTGACAGTGTGCCAGACTGATTAACTTTCTCTTGTTGAGTTTAGGCACGATATTTTATATCACAGCTTTGCTGTATGATGATCTGGTAGCGTTGCTACATGATTGTCCCTGCAGTTGCAGAAGAATGATAGTTGATGAAGATTAGGAATGAAGGTGGTGGAAACCGTGTCACTATGAGCTCCACTATACACTCCTATTTTATATAAATGTTCTAGGATTTTCCTTGTAGATATTGTCCAGGTACTCCCACAGTTCTAGAGAGTGTTCACTGGTGATAATGATATTAGATAAGGTGTCCTTGAGCTGGTAATGTTCGCTAAGAATTCGTCACTGTTATGGCCCTATTGGGTTGCAACTGGGTTCTTCTCTGATGTTATTAGAGTTTGGGTATCTGGCCCCAAGCTAGTAGTGCCTTTTAAGGGGTGTGTTCCGTAACGCAAGTAAATTAAAGGGGAAGGGATACAAATACACTAATTTAATTATATATATTAACCACCACCATAAATAAATATCTCACAGTCACTTGCTGGGACTATAACTACACTTATATACAATAACTTTTCTTCCTCCGAAGATACAGGATGCTCTACGGTGCTCAAGATGAGTAGCCCTGGTTCTCTTCTCATGGCCTCACGATGAATCCTTTGATTCTCTAGGCGAATCTACCCTGGCCACCGGCCAGCCAAATCACAGTCTCACTGGGTGCACCGTCGTGGAGGCCTTCAACCACAAATCCAGCCTGTAGCTGGCAGGTTCCAATCAGCTCCGCTGTGTAGGCCACTCCACGACCGATACTAGGGTTGCGAGCCCTAGGCAGGAGCCTCGTGTGATCCCGCTGATCACTCTCCTTTATAGCACCACAGTGGCTAGTCTCTTCCACCAGTCAACCCCCGGGTACGACGAATCCTCAACTCTGCCACGTCACAGACAGGCTAATACTCTCAGCAGTGTTCGTCCGGGAGCAACTCACAGCTTCTGCAGCAAACACATGGAGAGACTTTGGCTGCCTTGGGTAGACTGCCCATCATCCGATACAGCAGTCCCAGGTCGACTCTGTAATCAGACACGTCATTAGTGTTGGGGACACTCTAGGGCACCTCACTTACAGACTTAGACACAAATGTCCGCCTATCCATTCCATAGATGGCGTTGCTGTCTAAGCGTCACCTCACCAGAGGTCAGCAACAGCTACGTTACGAGCTGATTAAGATGGGAAACCAGCCTCTGTGGCCGGTATATCCTGTCCTCGCTAGATGGCGTCGTCCATTTGGAGGGGGTTTCGGGAGCTGACCCACAGGTGGCGTTGTCGTCACTGCTCCGTGCTCGGACGCTGGGCTCGGGTCCGTAACAGTCACACTTGTTCACAGTTGTCAACAATGCGTGGTGGTGCCCGGGACTCGTGGGCGCTTCTCCTCCCATGCTCCAGAGCATGGAAGTCTTCTATGAATATTGATTGATTATTTTTACAGTCTAGACTTATGATTGAGATTAGATGTGATTATAATATAATTAGATATAGGATATAAAGACTATGAGTAGTACTTGATAGTACCACTGATTCTTATTAGGGATTCGATTTTTAATCTCTACCGGAAACGAATCAATGTTCCAATAGTTTTTCAATTAACAAATCCTTCTAGAAGCTTCTGGATCCATGAGAGATCATGCACTAAGTCATGTAGGCATCTATAGGGCCCTATGGCGTACGGGATCATTGTCATCTAGGATCAAGCTGTATAATGAATCTATTATGATTCTAATATGATTTTGATATGATATAGATATAATATAGAAATTATACATTTCTTAGATGATTATTAGATATGGTGGGTAAAATTTCCCACAGTTGCCACGGTGCTTCGTTTAGGGTTGGGTCGTCTTCAGCAATTTTCCTTGCTCTTGCTACTATATCACTGTGTCCTTCTGACGTTAATAATTCAAGAAGGATGGTTAGGAAAGTCATATCCTGGAGAGACATGGTTACACTGTACTAAAAGAGTAACTGAGTGAGTGGCTGTAACTGTGTACTGCTACACTCAGTGACTGTGTGATGAGGAAGTAGAGACAGGCAATAAATAGGCACGAGAGATGAGGAGCAAAGTAAGGTGTAGTAGAGGGGCTAGTAGTAGGCACTGCAGAGGTCCTATTGGCCCATACATAAGAACATAAGAACAAAGGTAACTGCAGAAGGCCTATTGGCCCATACGAGGCAGCTCCTATCTATAACCACCCAATCCCACCCATATACTTGTCCAACCCGCGCTTAAAACAATCGAGGGACCCCACCTCCACCACGTTACGCGATAATTGGTTCCACAAATCAACAACACTGTTACCTAACCAGTATTTACCCAAGTCTTTCATAAATCTAAACTTATCCAATTTATACCCATTGTTTCGTGTTCTGTCTTGTGTTGATACTTTTAATACCCTCTTAATATCTCCTTTATTATGTCCATTCATCAACTTGTAAACCTCTATCATGTCATCCCTAACTCTTCGCCTTTCCATTGAATGCAATTTAAGCTTTGTTAATCTTTCTTCATATGAAAGATTTCTAATTTGGGGAATTAACTTACTCATCCTACGCTGGACATGTTCAAGTGAATTTATATCCATTCTATAGTACGGCGACCAAAACTGAACTGCATAATCTAAATGGGGCCTAACCAGAGCAAGATATAGCTGAAGAACCACACCAGGTGTCTTGTTAGTAACGCTTCGATTAATAAATCCCAGCGTCCTATTTGCCTTATTACGAACATTCATGCATTGATCCTTTTGTTTTAAATTCTTACTTATCATAACTCCCAGATCCCTTTCACAATTCGACTTCGCAATCTCAACACCATCTAGCTTGTATCTTGTAACTCTATCATCATTACCTAGCCTCAAAACTTTACGTTTATCACCATTAAACTGCATCTGCCAATCTTTTGACCATTTCAAAACCCTATTTAGATTAACTTGAAGTGATAGTGAGTTTTCTTCCGTGTTAATTTCCCTGCCGATTTTTGTATCATCGGCAAATTTGCAAGTGTTGCTACTCAAACCTGAATCTAAATCATTGATATATATTATAAACAACAGAGGTCCCAGGACAGAGCCCTGAGGCACTCCACTTACAACATTTTCCCACCCTGACTTAACTCCATTTATACTAACTCTCTGTTTCCTTTGGAATAGCCATGCCCTAATCCAACTTAATATAGCTTCTCCAATACCATGAGCCTCTATTTTTGTAATCAGTCTTTCATGTGGCACTGTATCAGATGCTTTGCTAAAGTCAAGGTACACAACATCACAATCCTTACCACTATCAACTGCCTCAACTATGCTATAATAAAAAGATAGCAAATTTGTTAAACATGAACGGCCATTTGGAAAACCATGTTGCGACTCATTTATTAATTTGTGTTTTTCAAGATGAAGACGAATTTTATTTGCAATTATCGATTCAAGTAACTTTCCCACAATAGACGTTAGGCTAATTGGTCGATAGTTTGACGCAAGTGATCTATCTCCTTTCTTAAAAATTGGTATCACATTAGCAACTTTCCATAACTCTGGCACTCTGCCTAACTCTATTGATTTATTAAATATGGTAGACAGTGGGTCGCTAAGCTCCTCTTTGCATTCATTAAGCACCCTGGCAAACACTTCATCCGGCCCTGGGGATTTGTTTGGTTTTAGTTTAACTATTTGTTTAATTACATCCTCCCTGGTAACTGCTAAACTAGTCAACCTGTCCTCGTCCCCACCCACATATACTTGTTCGGTTGAAGGCATATTGTTATGTTCCTCTTTAGTAAATACAGATATAAAATATTTATTAAAAATACTACTCATCTATTCATCATTATCTGTTATCTGACCTGTCTCAGTTTTTAATAGACCTATTCTCTCCCTAATCGTTGTCCGGTATAACTGGAAAAAACCTTTAGGATTTATCTTTGCTTGCTCTGCTATGCGAACTTTATAGTTTCTTTTTGCTTTCCTTATCTCTTTTTTTTAGTATTTCTAACCAGTTGTACGAATTCCTGTTCTAAACTGACTTCCCCATTCTTAATCCTTTTGTACCACGCTCTCTTTTTACCAATAAGGTTCTTCAGATCCTTTGTTATCCACTTTGGATCATTAGTATTCGATCTATTCAATTTATATGGTGTACTACATTCCTGGACTTCGCTTAGAATATTTTTAAATAGTTTATATTCTGAGTCCACATCGAAAACCCCTTTTACGTCACCTATCGCTGGGTTCACGTCTAGCTCTAAGACCGGCCCACACCCCATACCCAAGACTTCCCAATCTATTTGACCCAATAAATTTCTTAGGTTATTGAAATTAGCTTTTCGAAAATCAGGTACTTTAACAGAATTTTCTCCTACAGATCTATTCCATTCTAGGTTAAATCTGATTTCTTTATGATCACTGTTCCCTAGCTCATTCCCTATTTCGATGTCCTTCATTTGTGTTTCCCTGTTCAAGTTCAAGTATGTTTATTGAGATAAGCAATAAATACATCTCAAAGGGATAGAGTAGCTTAGGCTATTTCTACCCCCCTCTACTTCAAGTCCCTCAAGGGGCGCACAAATTCAGTGAGTACAAATAGACAAATAACATTACAAGAATCCCATTTAACATTGCAGAAATGTGTTCCTTAATGTGTTGCAAAAGAAAGCAATCGTCAATTAATTCTAGAAAATCTTCTGCTTCATTATTCCCTGTTTTGTTCAACCAGTTTATTCCACTAAAATTAAAGTCACCCATGACATAAATACTGTTAGATCTAGATGCTCTAGATATTTCATCCCATAGATGCGTTGCTTCCATTCTCTCTAAATTTGGTGGCCTATATATAACTCCTATTATAATATTATTTGCTTTTTCGTTTAATTCTATCCAAATAGTTTCTGTGTGTGGCTCAGACTTGATTCCCTCTTTGAGACTACATTTCAAATTGTCCCTAACGTATATGGCTACTCCCCCTCCTTGTCTAATATATCTATCTGTGTGAAATAGTTTAAATCCATTTATTTGATATTCAGCTAATAGTTCTCTATTTTTTTACATTCATCCACGTTTCGGTAAGCGCGATAATATCTATTTTTTCTGTGCAGACAAGAGCATTTAATTCGTTTATTTTTTTCTTAGACTTCTACTGTTAGTGTAATATACCCTAAGTGAATTGTTATTTTGAGGCCCTTCAATTTCCCTGATCATTTTGCCAATTTCTTTCTCCCCCAAACACATACTTTTATTATTTCCTTCCTCCAAATCAATTCCCATACCACTAACTGCTAACAGTTTAAACCCAAACAAACACCTCTAACCACTGGTTCCAACGAGTTCGCAACAGCAACAACCCCAGCCCTCGATAGATGCACCCCATCCCGAGCATACATTTCATTTCTTCCATAGAAGTGTTCCCAGTTGTCTATGAAAGATATTGCATTAGATTTGCAATATCTTTCCAGCCTGCAATTGACACCAAGTGCCCTCGACATCCATTCATTTCCCACTCCCTTTCTTGGAAGAATACCACATATGATCGGGATTCCTCCCTTGCTCCTAACTAATTCTATTGCTGTCTTGAATCTCTGTACTAGTTACTCACTCCTAACTCGCCCAACATATACGAGGCAGTTCCTATTATAACCACCGAAAGAGAAGGATATGTTCTATATCATTAGAAAATTGGAAACATAAAATATATTTGCAAATATTTGTCATTAAAGTATTTATTTTGGAAACAGAGGTGCATTTTAGTTACCCTAATATAGAGCACGAATATCATAGACTCATCCTGTGAGCGGTAGTTTGTTGTGTACCCCATACTCATCCTGTCAGTTTTTATTTACGTGCACCCCATACTCATCCTCTGTGCGGTAATTTATTGTGCATCCCATACTCATCCTGTTACCAGTAATTTGTGCAACCCATACCTATCCTGTGACCTGCAATTTATTGTGCACCCCATACTCATCCTCTGTGCGGTAATTTATTGTGCATCCCATACTCATCCTCTGTGCGGTAATTTATTGTGCATCCCATACCATCCTGTGACCTGTAATTTATTGTGCAACCCATACTTATCCTGTGACCTGTAGTTTAATGTGTACCACATACTCATCCTGTGAGTCAGGAGACATTGTGCAACCCTTTCTCATCATGTGACTCTTTGTTAACTTTGCTCTCCATACTCATCCTCTGCACGATAGTTTCTTATGCAACCCATACCCATCATGTGAGTGTTAGTTCATTGTGTACCCTATACTCATCTTGTGAGTATAGGATACACAATGAGTTCATTTGCACTCCATACTCATCATCAAGAAGTGTATTTTACCGGCATTGTAATATAAATTCAGAATAAAGGCTTAAATGGATTATGGACCCATAATCAAAATAAGAGCCATCACTAATTATCATGACAAACGGCCAAGGCTACACTTCCGCCTTCGACAAGCTGCCGCCTGAGATGGGTAGTTTATTGTTCACCCCCAGCCCTGGGAAGGGGGGGGGCATTGGAATGTAGACATGTGAACCAATACCCCTCCCCCCCCCTCCTCCTTCTGTTAATAATAATACTAATAATAATAACATATAAATAATAATAATAATAATAATGGAAAACTCACTGTAATTCCCTAGTGCTTGAATGAAGGTGAAGGAAAGACCCAATAAATGTGTAAGTGTATTAAAAAAAAAAAATCGAATCTAACCTTCATTCTTTCTCAATGTGTTGTATACCATAAAATGATTATATATTGTTTTGTTGTGAACATTGTATACAGTACCTATGGATATACATCCCCACAACAATTAACTACCTCCCAGGTACCTAATTACTGTTAGGTGAACAGCAGTTCATCTAGCAGCGAGCAACACCTGCCGGCTCACCCAGTAATGAACACCACCTGCACATCGCACCGTACCATGTGCTGGTACGATGGAGCAACCAGTCCTCTTAAAAATAACGTCACTTTTTGCTCGTATGTGCGCTATGGCCAAATTTGGACATAATTTAAAATGAAATCGACTCACAAAAGTGACGTACTGTTCCGTTTTCTGTTTGAGTCGTCCGGCTCTCTCATCCAGCTTAGAAACGGATTCTTTCCATTAACGTTTTTCACATCGTTTTGAAACTTTATAAGAATTTCCTGCCCTATATTCAAGTATAAGAATTAAGATATATATGTAGGATTTAATAACTTCCTATAAAATTTCAGTAATATCTTTATTGCACTTTATTATCTTCATCATTTAAATAAAAAAATAACATACAAATGTAGTCATTTTAATACACAAAACAGAAGTAGATTTATATACGTATGCTGATTATGATGCAGGATCGCTATAAAATACTTAATTATAAACCACAGTATGTTCTATATCATCAGAAATTCAGAAACGTAACATATATTTTCAAATATATGTAATTAAAGTATTTATTTAGGAAATATGTATTTTAGTTAGTTAGTTTAGTTCATTTATTATGCACCCCATACCCATCTTGTGGGGGGGTAGTGGAAAGGGTTACAGAGGCACATAATGGGCTCAGGGACTGAACCCCACAATTCATTTAGCTAAGCAAGTTACAATCTTGATGAGCTAGTTACAAAATTCAGTATAAGTCGTCACATCAACAATGGGTTCGAGATCGACCACAAGTACAGTTTCTAAATTAAGCAACTGACATATGTGGAGAGCTAGTGTCAATTCAATTAAATTTCTTTCTTTATTATGCACCCCATAATCATCCCGTGGGCGGTGGTGTAAAGACTTACAGAGGCACATAGTCGGTTCAGGAACTGAACCCTCTAGTTCGTTTAGCTAAGCAAATAATTTTTGTTTTCGCTAGTTACAAAATTATTAATGTTATATATACATGTCACAACTGATATGTTTGTCCTGCACACCGCCCCCCAACAAGTGGGCAGCGGTGGATAGGTTACAATCACTCTTGGTTACTACCTACTGTTAGCAAACTGGGGATATTTGGCTACAATTTCTGGTAGCCGATAATTTTGAATGAAATATTGACACACCGTTGGTACATTGGTTATAGAATTGTCTCTAAATTCACGCATCTTTTCGCACTCCATCACATAGTGACGGAGGGTGTGCGAATAATTTTGTTTACACAGTTTACATTTGGTCAGGTCTACATCAGCAGATAATGAGAATTCCCAGAGATACTTGTAACCGAGTCTAAGCCGAGCAGTAGCAACATCTAGAAGTCTGCTGATTTTATTGCATGATCCATAGATGTGTGGCTCCTCTTGCATGATAGTATGATGATAGATGGAATTACTGGTGTCGATTTCACTTTCCCTCAGATCTACAAGATCTTGTTGAAGTTCTCGGTGTACCGCTGCTCTCAGATTGCTCTGTAACGGTTCTATTGTTACGTAAAGTATGGTGACAAATAAACACAGACACTAAGATACTATATATATATTTGGTCGAATATACAGAAGTACACAGGTGATACTTTGGTGTGAGTTAAGTGCACTGAGCGTCGGTACAGTATCTCGCAAGTATCTGCTCTAGACTACACTTGAAAGTAGACTAGTTAATGTTTGCTATTCTGCTGCTTATATGCTCGGGCAACACCTCACTGTGTTGCCTGGGCAACGCCTCACCTCATTCATCTCCAAAGGTTGACAGGAATATTAACAATGCATTTGGAGCGAGTATATTATTGGGATAATCTACTCGCTACAGAACTCCCCCTCCCAGGGGATGAAAGGAAAAATACTTGATCAAGGAACTTAGCTGGTCGGTGAATTGTACGCCCTGCTCGCGTTACATAACCATCAAAGTTAACTTCCTCCTTTTCGCTGATGTCATCTAACTGGGGTCGTAGGGTGGGAGGTCGCACAGGATCGTCCGTCGTCGTAGGATCAGGTTGTGGTGCGGTGATGACAGCGGAGGCAGTGTGCATAGCTTCCGAGGTAAGTGTTGGCAGGGTACAGGCATATCGGGCTTTCTCAGTCGAAATTTCGTGAAGGTCGAAAATAGCCTCCATCTGCATGAACCAAAATTCTGGCTCATCTGCGTAGTCCTGGGTACAGCAGTGTCGTAGACGTTAAGACGAAGCCTGGAGCAGAGCAGAGAGCTGAGTGAGGCCAGAGTCGTGGAGCTCAATGTGGGAGAGCGAGGCGGCTCGATTGAGAATTGTGAGTGTCTGAACTCGGGGAGCGAGAGCGTGGCGGCTCGATGCGGTCGTAGTCTACTCTGTGTCGAAGCTGTAGCGTCTTGGGTCGATTAGGACTGTACACGCCGAGTGCTACATTGTTGACTGTGGAACATGTAATCCGGTACCAAAAGATGCAGGCAGTGTGTGTGAACAAGCTCGATGTAGCAGGAGAGAAGAATGTGCTTGATTGTTGCGTCCTTGGGTCGCTGGTGGTGCATTTAGATCCGGGGCGGATGGGCTTGGGCACCAGGACAATAGGAGGTAATGTAGGAACGTAGTTAGGACAACGAGGGAATCACTGCTAGAGCTGAATTATCCTGGAGGCGACGAAGATTCGGAAACGCAAGCTGTAAGTCCTGTACTGCGTAAAGTGCTCGAGTCGGCAGATGAATCTGACGAAAGAGCGGCTGTCGTGGGAGTCCCTGTAGAATAAGCAGTGCCCTGGCAGCGACGGAGAGGAGGCAGGACAGGCTGTAGATCCCACATGATGTAGTTGCTGATGAAACTGTCAGATGAGTAAGTAACACTCGCTGTGCAGCAAGCTGTAGTTGATGAAAATGCCGAGATGATCGCGATGTAAATCATAGCTGTGGCTAGGGTGTTGGCAGCGTTCCATGACAGGTGGATGCGGTCCACAGCAAGCAATAGCAGTAGAGGTCCAGTGAGAATCCATGTTGTAGTCCGTCGTGGCTGGTGTGACGGTGTTCCCCCCCCCCCTTATATTTCTCCCACGCCTGCAGTAAGAGTCATGTCCACTTTACCCGAGCGTTCTCTACGTCGCAGGCATCAGTTTGGTATATGTGGGAGAGTGGAGTGTTCTCGGAGTGCCGAGAAATTTATCAAAGAAGAGTATTTTGGGCTGTGGTTTAGGCCCTTTAGGAAGCCAATATGGCGCTGGCTCTTCTGTTTTGCCGCCAAAACTGTGTGACGTCAGTGACACCAGATTGGTCACCGACAGCGACGTAGCACAGGGAGCCAATGAAAACCTCCCGTGGCGAATATGACGTCATGAAGGAAGGGGGGTCCGGTCAGAGCGCCACGGCGGCGCCATCAGTCTAAGACAGCACGTCAAGGAGGTCGGACGTGCGCTGGGGGGTCCTGTCAGTTGGACAGCTTACCCCGTTTCCGGAGGATTTACGCATCACCCGTGGTCTGCCATCACCTGTGGGGTCTTCCTTCGTTCATGTGTTGGACCAGAGAAGGAATTGACAGAATATTGAGCAACAAGTGCTCCAGGAACAGGTGTTGTGCAAGAGTGGAGTCTAGGCAGCGACGTATGCGACGGCTGATAGCTCCACAGTGATGACGTAGTGGATGGACCAATCCTTCGGAGGGAATCAGTCTAACACGACACGTCAAGGTGGTTGGACGTGCGAAGATTGGTCCTGTCAGTTTGACAGTTGTTTCCCGCTCCCGTGGATTTTACGCATCACCCGAAGTCTGCCAGTACTCTGTGAGGTCTTCCTTTATTTATGTGTTGGACCAGAGAGGGAATCGACGGGATATTGAGCAACAAGTGCTCCAGGACAGGTACTGTGCAAGAAGAAGTGAAGTCTGTGCAGTGACGTATGCGACGCCTGAGGCAGTTCACCCGTTTGTGACGGCGTAGTGGCTGGACCGAGCCACCGGGAAGCAGTGGAAGAAGAAAACTATTCGGGAATCCGAACGACTGCAGCCGAGACATAGGCAGGCAGCCGTAGCTGGGAGGAGAAGTTGACGGCTGGGAGACCGACTCCAACCCTACAAGAAGTCGAGGAGGAGCACGGACCTGCAGTGAAAAGGCACGGAGATGACGCGTTTATGGTGGGACGTTGATGGAGTTCCTGGAGGACACGACAGAGTGTGTGTGGGGGCGTTCCCTACACGAGGCAGGAGCCAGGACCAGGAGCTACAACTCAACTCTCACCGGAGGATAGGTGGAAGTAGGCGATTCTAGTTTCCCTCCCAATTCCCCTTTAGTCAGCTATATTATTTAGCCTGAGTATTTTGTATGTCGTGAGCAAGGCTCACCTATGTCACAGTAAGGCACCAGTGTGCAGAGTGGGACTATAAAGAGTACTCACGATATTTATGATTATTATTGGTGTATGCAGGCACCCGGAGTAATTGATGAATTTACTGTGTTGATAATGTCTTTAATGAGACTTTAATATGATCATATATTGAGAGAATATATATATAAATATGCCAGTATTTGGAGTTAGGCTATGTGCCCAGTAACTATGTTATTACCATTATTGATGTCTATGACTCATCCATATATATATATATGTCTATGCTCGTGTATTGAATAATCATTCATATGTGCAGTGATTAATTGTGTTATCGCCCACGGAAGGAATTACTGAGAACTCCAGTGATATATACTTGCATACGTGATCATTAAATGAAGGGCAGTGTGATATACCGTGATAGTGAGGTATTGTGTCCAGTTATATAGAAATGTTTAATTGAGCTCAAGATCAGTGCAGCGAAGTATTTACGTGCTATTGTTGCAAATATTGTGTGTTCGAACTCCTAGTGATCTTTGAGAACTTAAAGAAACAGAGCGTGTGACGCCAGGAAAACAAGCAATAAACATTCGCACGGTGGGAGTCGCCCAGCTGATTTTGACATTGACGTGAGGGGGAGCATTGCCGACTTGGCGAGTTCATGATTATATGTGTGGGAACAAGCGACTTCTGCCTGGAAAAGCTGTTTTGCTTATTGATATAATCTTGTGATGTCTTTGAATGAGTTTTAAGTAAAATACAAAGTACATTGGTGTTTATATCATCCCCTCCATATTTCTTGTGGCTATATAATACCTGACAGCAGATCGTGATAGAAGTAAATACCTGCCTGATATCAGACATATTGAGTGTGCTCTTGCCACTGTTACCACAGTTCAACAAAACCACTGACATGTTACTGGACACCGGAAACACCAGTTGGCGACCTTGTGGTTAGTAGTAGAGCCCATGACGGGGCGGGCACACAATAGTTAAGTGAACAAGTTGTGTTCCCACTCCTTCTCGATCAGAGGCCGGTTGGGATTGACTGGGATACACTCCTGGCGTACAGTGGCGCCACGAGGATAGAGTGAAGACCCGCTGGACTACGGTGAGTGACCTTGAGTGTACTGTTACTCGCCCCTTTCCCCTCTCATTGGAGGTGAACCCCGACACTGGGTATCGTCGAAACTCTCTGGGGTCACCAATGTAACGGTTCTATTGTTACGTAAAGTATGGTGACAAATAAACACAGACACTAAGATACTATATATATATTTGGTCGAATATACAGAAGTACACAGGTGATACTTTGGTGTGAGTTAAGTGCACTGAGCGTCGGTACAGTATCTCGCAAGTGTCTGCTCTAGACCACACTTGAAAGTAGACTAGTTAATGTTTGCTATTCTGCTGCTTATATGCTCGAGCAACACCTCACTGTGTTGCCCGGGCAACGCCTCACCTCATTCATCTCCAAAGGTTGACAGGAATATTAACAATGCATTTGGAGCGAGTATATTATTGGGATAATCTACTCGCTACAGCTCATTGACAATCCAAGGTTACACTCAACATCTCCTTTAAAAGCAGATTCTTTGGCTAACTTATCAGCTCTATCATGCATTCGGAGGCCAACATGAGATGGAGACCACATGAAATGGACTCTGTTACCATCCTTAATAATTTTGTTGTATTTGTGTCTAGCTTCGGACACGAGCATGTTACAGTTATGTCTTAAAGAGTTGAGAGCAATTAAGGATGGTAAGGAGTCACTTACAATTAATGTATCAAGTTTGGAGACTTGTACACGTTTCAGTGCAAGGATCAAGACAAATAGTTCGGTCTGAAGGGTAGAGGCCCAGTTGTTTATACGGACTCCACACTCAAAGTACAAGCCATCGCCCATTGTCAGAACAACTGCACTTCCAGCTGCATCCGTGGTGCGGTGTAGGGAACCATCAGTGTATATGATTTGAGAGAGAGAATGCTCTGTGGACAGAGCATCAATATGGCTTAAGGCGTTGAACTTTGCCTCAAGACGAAGCTTGGGCTGATCTCTTATTTGCTTCTTGGGTGGAAAGGGAGGGATTAAAATTGGAAAGAATGTAATCTCCCACGGTGCAGGAAAGTGCCGTTGTTGTTTCTCTTGGTACAAATTGAGAACCTGATACATTCTGAGTTGAGTTCCAGTTTTAGTTATCCATTTGGAACAATGCTGATCTTCAATAAAGAAATTCTGGAGGGCTTCTGTGCAAGGGTTAGGATGAGTTTGCCTAAGCATTTTTATACCAATTTGACAGTTAATTTCAGTAACACGATCAACAACGCTCAGAATATTAAGTTCCTTTTTCATATTAAGTATCTTTGTGGTACGAGGGCACCCAAGGATTATCCTCAAGGCTTCGTTCTGCAATTTTTCAAGCCCTCCAAGCTTTCTTTCGGGCATTAAAACAAGCAGAGGTGCAGCATAATCCACTAAAGATCTGATGTATGCAAGGTACATCATTTTGACAATTCTGACATTGACACCATAGCCTGAGTGATAACCTGCAACAGCCTTGAGGGCTCGAAGCCTCTCTTTATAGTGACGACAGTCTGAATACAACAGGACCATACAGTGGCACCTCAAGGCCAAGGTATTTGAATCTGTTTACATAGTCAAGCTGGGAGCCATCAGACAGTTGCATCTTGCGAACAGCTCCTCCCTGCCTGGGTGGGGGCCGATTTAGTATCTTTGTTTTCTCTGCTGAGATAACTAAACCTTGGCCCTGACTTGAATCTAATACAGAGTTAAGAGCGTTCTGCGTGTTAGCATACCCAGTGGTGTGTGCCGGTCGAGCCGGTCGACCGAGCAGACAGCACGTTGGACTTGTGATCCAGTGGTCATGGGTTCGATCCCAGGCGCCGGCGAGAAACAATGGGCAGAGTTTCTTTCACCCTATGCCCTTGTTACCTAGCAGTAAAATAGGTACCTGGGTGTTAGTCAGCTGTAACGGGCTGCTTCCTGGGGGTGGAGGCCTGGTCGAGGACCGGGCCGCGGGGACACTAAAAGCCCCGAAATCATCTCAAGATAACCTCAAGAAGGTGTGTATCATTATATCATCAGCATAGCTAATGATGTGGATGTTGGGTTTGCTTGGTACAGAGTTTAACAGCGTGTTTATTAAGATATTAAATAAGGTAGGACTGAGGACACCTCCCTGTGGGGTACCTAGTTCAAAATCTCTTGTTACACTCCTATGCCTCTGGAAAAATACAGATGACTTCCTGTTGGATAAGTAGCCCCTGATCCAACAAAGATGCCGACCAACAATATTAATTCTTGCAAGCTCACTCAAGATAACATGTCTATTTGCAATATCAAAGCCAGACTTGAGATTTAGGAAGGTGGTATAAGACTTTTCAGTGTGCAGGGTAAGAAAGGTGGTGATGCAATGATGCATATTCCCTCCATGCATGAAGCCATATATCTGGGGGGATAGCATGGTTCTGATTCTATAGAGGAGACGGTTTAGGACCATTCTCTCGAATGTTTTGCAAATGCAGCTAGTAAGGGAAATTGGGCGGAAAGCATTCTCTTGATTTGGCTTGGGAATTGGAATGATTATACTGTTGGTCCAAGAGATAGAAAGTTCCCCAGTAACATATTATTCAGCTCATATTATGCAGCTCAAGCAGGGGATTACCTGGTACTAAAGGAAGCAGACGCAATATGTCATAAGTGATACCATCCTCACTGGGTGATGTGGCTTTACCTTTGTTTAGGGCCGAAAGTAGCTCAAACTCAATAAATGGCACGTTGCATTCATCTTCCTTGTGAAGCATGAAGTCAACGAGCCTCTCTCGATCTTCATAAACAGCATTTAACCTGAATTGTGTGTCTGGGGGAAGATTATTGTAGCTAGAGGTGGTTGCCCAAGCATCGACTAACTCGTTTGCTCTGTGTAGAGGGTGAGGTTGTGCTATTTGGCCGAGCTTATCGCCTTTAATTCTTTTAATATCCTTCCATGCCTTGCTGATTGGGGTGTGAGAGTTGAGACTGTTAACAAAAGTTTCCCAGTTACCTTGCCTGAGCTCTGTTATGTGCTCCCTCGCCTTAGCTAGGGCTTTCTGAAAGAGCTTTAGCATTGCCGGCGTACGTGTTTCCCTATATGCAAGCCCAACAATTCTGGCAGTGCGTTTCAATGTACGTAGTTTGGGGTCATTGTAATAAGCATGATATTTATTACTTATCATATCGTTCTGGTTATTGGATGGTGCAGGGGGCTGACCTAAAGGGTCAACAAACTTCTGAATGATCTGTACTAGACCGTCAACAAATGTCTGGACTGTGGAGGGATCATAAGTGTTGTACCACTCTGACACATGAGCAACAAAGTCTTCACGTCAAGCAGAAGGAACAGTGAGCCGCTTGCGTTTAAAAGTTCCACCGGGCAGGATAGTAATTCCGATACATAGAGTAGTCAATCTAGGATGATGATCTGACAATAAATCTGTTACAATAAATGATGTGCACCAGACGTGAGAGACGTTGAAACCAACACAGAGGTCTAGAATGCCTCCACAAATATGCGTGGGTTCAAGGTCACCCACAATCTGCACATCTTGGTGACTATTTAGTAGCGACAGCAGTTGATTCCCATTGCCGTTAGTGAAGCGAGAGCCACCAATGTCCTTGTGTCTAGCATTGTAGTCACCAAGAATGATGGTGGGCTCTGCTTGAGTGCAGGCCGGAAGAGCAATGTAATTTAACTTTCCTGCTGGAGCATATAGATTAAATATATTGAGGATAGAGTTGCCCACATAGATCCTCACTCCATGATATTGTTGACCAGCAGTTTGTTTTTCTGGCAGAAGTTGATGGGGTAGTTTTAGTATTGTATGTATTTATGACTGAAACGTTTATTTATGTATGAAACATGTATTTTAGGCCATGAACAACAGTGAACTACTTGAACACTTATTGAACACTGGCAATTACTGCACTCGACACTGGCAATTACTGCACTCGACACTGGCAATTACTGCACTCGACACTGGCAATATCAAAATATATTTAATATGTAAGTGAACAATATAGAACTAAAGGTAATAATTTATCAATAATTTACAAACATCTTAAGATATGGAGTTGGATATACGGAGGAATTTAAAAATAAGATTTATTTAATAATACAGTAACATTAAAAAAAGAACACTTAGCAACTAATATTATTGAGCATATATATAAATGGAAATTTAGCACAATAAATATCATTAAAGGAAAGAATAAATTAATTAAGATTTATATTACTAATTAACCAAAATACAGATGAATAATCAAATTACAAGACCAATAATTTCCTAACTGAAGATTGTATTGCACTATCATATATTGTAAAATGCAAATTAGATAAAGTTATGTAATATAAACACAAAATCGTCAACTGCTATTTCCAAGATAATTTTATTTTATGTTATTTAATTTAACTGCTCTTTAATTTCGTAGGCGCTTACGTTGATACGGGTTTTTGGCAATTCCAAATGTTTTTGGGATTGAAAATATTCTGTCTTTGGAACATATTTTAGCATTTTCAATGAAAGGTTTTCTTGATATGAAGCACCCTAAGTAATTTCTCTTTTCAGCTTTAGTTTTTTTGGTCCCAAACTGCCTTAGAAACAAGGTACTTACCTGAATTTGGTGTTAGTACATAATTTCCTTCCCAATGTAATGCTGTCCTCAGGTCTAGCATTTGGAGCGTTGAAACATTGCACACTTTTTCGATTAATTTTGGCAGCTTTTGTGGTTTCCAGTCAACAGTCAGTTTAAGGATGTGGTTTAGTGATTCGCAATTGTTATTAGTCCATAACTTATTCATTTTAGCTTTTGCGTGAGGCACACACACATAATTTCAATGTGAAGATTTTAAACGGCTATCAAAATAATATTTGAATTTTGGGTGTTTGTAAAAGCAAGAAATTAGATTGTTGATTCCTCTTTCAAACTGATTCTCACAATCACTTCTAAGTAGTCCAGTTTTATCAAATATTTTCTTTTGGATACAAATCCTCTCGGTGTTTGTACAACCAATATTATCTGTCAAATAGTGTCGAACATTTTCCTTCAAGTGGATACTACACAATAATACTGTTGCCTTCGGAAAACAAAACATATGTGCCTTTCTTAAAGCGATTTCCAGATCACTACCTATCTTTACGTTGGAGTTATTAATGCAGTCTGCGAGTTTGCTGCTTAGGTGGGAGAAAAATGATAAGTAAGTCTCGTATTCACCATCCCAGTGTAAATACATGGGCCCGAGGAATATAGGGTTGCTTGATGTTTCCTTTTTTATTACAGTAGTGTTCTTGTACACAATTGTTGTTAAATGACAAGGGCCAAGATTGAAAGTCCTGTCAACACCGATGACATTAGGGTTTTCTTTTCCTGCAGCACACAAATGTTGCTTGACATCTCTATATTGTTCCTTCGATTACAATATCACACAGGGGACTTTGTTCTTTTTATGAATTATCTCCTGTATATAATCATGAGTATCTATCATGCTAATTACATTTAAAACGTCATCAGCAACGTTGTGCCTATGGATAGGTTTGCATTCCTTTTTCTTGTCATGGTATTTTTTACTCCTTACCTGTTGGAAGTCTCTTGGGGCTAAACCTGATTCTTCCATAAGCATATTTTGATAAACCTCTCGTGGACATTGCATCTTAACCGTCTTGCCTATATTTTCTAAAACTTCAGGCCTGGTCCGAACATATGGAATGTTTTTTATTGAATTACCATACATCGTCTCTCCTGTTTGCTTGGCAAAGTATTCTACAATAGCTACAGACTGCAGCTCTTTAATAACAGTACTCTATTTTTGTAAAGCTTTCCTGACCTTTGAGGAATGTGTAATAGCAGTGCATAATGAGAGTATCTGGGGAGGGCTATGGTTCTAAGGGAACCCACTGTGCTTTCCGTTTTGATATTTCTTTTTTACAAAATATATCATTTTTCTAATATGTCATCTTCAAACATTTATTAGTGTCCCATACAAAGAAGGAGTTCCCGGTAGTACCTCTGGCACTGTTCCACACTCCACAGTCGTCTGGGAAGTTCGACCGTGTTTTGTCGCCCTTAGTAAGATTATGTGAATTTTGAACCACATAAAATGTATCTTCTTTAGGCCCATTTGGGATACTTTTAAACACTTTGCTATTCTCTCGAAAGTGCCAATAAACTTCTTCTACTACTAAAAAGTTTCCATTGTGAAGCTTGCCAGAACTTTCGCTATCGTTATCATTCGACAATTTTGGCTTATTTAAAAAAGTGTCTCCTTAAAGTCATACTGTATTTTAGACACAAAATGAGTAAAATCAGCAGACTCCTGGATGTTACTACTGCTCGGCTTAGACTCGACCATAAGAATTTCAGAGAATTTCTTTAACAAACGTTCAAGAAATTTGTAAATGCCTAACGAACAGACATGCACAAGCTGCCTGCCCTCAGTATATATTTTTACATTCTCGCTCATTCTCTCTCTCTCTCTCTCTGTTACGAACCCGAGTCCATCGTCGGAGCACAGAGCAGTGACGACAACTCCATTTGTGAGTCCGCTCCCGAAACCCCCACAACATGGACAACGCCATCTAGTGATGACGGGATATGCTGGCAATAGGTGCTGGATTCCTGTCCTAGTCGGCTCGTGAAGTAGCCGCTGCTGACCTCTGGTGAGGTGGCGCTTAGACAGTGAACGCCATCCTCTACCTCCGAAACGTCCACCCCCAAAAAGGTGGACGTTTGTGTCTAAGCCAGTAAGTGATGTTTCCTAGTGGTTGCCAGGTAGTGTCCCCAGTACTGATGACGTGTCTGCTTTCACAGAGTCAACCTAGGACGGCTGTGATGTACGTTGAATCAGTCTACCCATGGCAGCCAAGGTCTCTTCACCAGTCTGCTTTGTAGAAGCTGTGAGCCGCCACCGGACGAACACTGCTGAGTGTTCAATTGTCTGCCTGAGGAGTGGCAGTGACGGGATTCGCCGTACCCGGGGCTGGCTGGTGGAAGAGAGAACCCACTGCGGTGCCGACCGAAGAGAGTAACCAGTGAGTTACACAAGGCTCCTGCCTAGGGCTCGCAACCCTAGTATTCGTCGTGAAGTGGCCTAACCGCGAGGCTGATTGGTACCTGCCAGCTACAGGCTGGACTGTGGTTGTGGGCCTTCACGATGGGGCACCCAGTGGGATTGTGATTTGGCTGGCCTGTGGCCAGGGTAGATTCATTGTGGGTTCTGGGCCACGGAATTGGAAACCAGGCAAGACTGTACAGGGTGAGCATCGCCAAGTATTCGGCATCTTCCGAGGGAGACGAAGAGATATATTGTGTAGTAATAGTTCCAGTTTGTGACTTTTAATCTATATATGGTGGTGGGAGAAGAAATATAAATATATATATATATATATATATATATATATATATATATATATATATATATATATATATATATATATATATATATATATAATATTTATATATATATATAATATTTATATATAATATATATAGTGATGTACTTGTGTATTTAATGTACCTCCTCTGTTTATTTTACTTGCATTACAGAGCTCACCCCTTGAAAGCCTCTACTAACTTGGGGCCGGATACCCAAAACTAATACCATCAGAAAAGAACCCGGTTGCGTCCCATTAGGGTTCTCTCTCTCTCTCTCTCTTTCTCTCCCATTTTTTTTAAACGAAGACTAGGATTCATAAGAGATGCCTAAAGACATACCTAGTGAAGCTGCAAGCAAGAGCTGTTATCCTACCTCAGCTCATCTGAAGCCTACACCTAGAAACTCATTTATTTCATAAGAGTATACTTTGAAACTAACACATTGGGAACTATCATATATATTGAACTTATGTAAGCTAAGTTGAAACCTACTCCTAGATGTCCATTTATTTCATGAGCCTGTTATTATTTGCTTTAGAAGTAATAGCCTTTATTCATTAAAAAAAACATTAAGTAACAATCATATAAGGAACAGGATGAGTTTGTAGCCAGTTGTGTGCCAGAGTCTTCATGTGAACAGTTGACCTGATCTCCCGTGTAACAATCTGTTGAGCGAACAAGTTCCAGATGCGAGTAAGCCTCGGAATGAAGGAACGCTGATGGAGTGATGTTCTTGAGAATGGCACTTCAAGCATGAGACTGTTGAAGGTTGAGAGCCTAGTGTTGCGAGTGGAAACTACTGGTACTCCACGGAGTTGGGCCAAGTGCGGAACTTTGAGGATGTTGGCCTTGTACATAACAGTAAGACCAACAACGTCAAGACGGTGTTGCAGGCTCTGATGTTCAGACCGTTCCCACCAGACTTGGTCAAGACTAGAGATAAACCTTCTAGCCCGTCTCTCTACTTTGTCCAACAGTCTGACGAAAGATGGTGGGCAGGCAATCCAGAAAAGGGGTGCATACTCTAGATGGGAGCGAACTTGTGCTTCATATAAGGTTTTGCATCCCTTGCTGTCAAGAAGATATGAGATACGCCGTAGTGCTGTAAGTTTCTTGGCTGCCTTTTTAGCTAGGTTTAGCACATGGCTCTTCATTGTCATTGAAGAGTCGAACTTCATTCCCAAGATGTCAAATTCTTCTGTGAACTCTAGGGATTTGCCACCCATTTGCAGTTCTGTCCGATTCGCCATGTGCAGTCTAGTTATCATCATCGCTTGAGTCTTCTCAGCCGTAAATGTGACCTGCCATCTCCTCCCCCAGGTAGAAACTGCTGAAAGTTTGTGATTAATGATTCTTGCAACAGTTAGCATTTCCTCCTTTCTGTATGTAAAGGTTAGAGTACAGTCGTCAGCATATTTTTGTTTTCTTTTTTTTTTTTGCAGGGATATTCCTCAGCATAGGCTTGAGCTTCAGGAATGAGATGAAGAAGATCGTTGAAATAAACATTCCACAGCAGAGGGCCAAGCACACTACCCTGTGGAACGCTGGCACCAATTGAGTGGCTATCGGATTCTGCTCCATTGAGGACTACCCTTAGAGTCCGTTCTTGAAGGTAGTCTTTTAATAACACTAAGATGGAGCCTGCAATGCCTAAAGCTTGAAGCTTCACTGCTAATACAGAGTGCCAGACCCGATCAAAGGCTCCTGCTATATCTAGAGCAACAACACAGCTGATCTTGGACTCATCCAGTGATTGATGCCACTTAGAGGAGAGATTTAGCAAGAGATCAGCAGTAGATCGGCCTTTTCTAAAACATACTGTCGATCACAAATTAGCTGATGACGGTCAAAAAATGATATCATTTGCTGAGCAATTAATGATTCTAGGATCTTGCCAGTAATGGAAAGCAGTGACACAGGTCTGTAGTTACCAACTACTGAGCGGCTCTTCTTTTTGTGCACTGAAACAACGTCTGCCTTCTTCCATAATTAAGGAGGGCCAAATTCTCATTCTCTCTCTCTCTCTCTCTCTCTCTCTCTCTCTCTCTCTCTCTCTCTCTCTCTCTCTCTCTCTCTCTCTCTCTCTCTCTCTCTCTCTCTCTCTCTCTCATTCTCTCTTTCTTTCTCTCTCTCTCTCTCTATCTTCTCTCTCTCTCTCTTCTTCTTCTTCTTCTTCTCTCTCTCTTCTTCTCTCTCTCTCTCTCTTCTTCTTCTTCTTCTCTCTCTCTTCTTCTCTCTCTCTCTCTCTCTTCTTCTTCTTCTTCTCTCTCTCTCTCTCTTCTTCTTCTTCTTCTCTCTCTCTTCTTCTCTCTCTCTCTCTCTTCTTCTTCTTCTTCTCTCTCTCTTCTTCTCTCTCTCTCTCTCTCTTCTTCTTCTTCTTCTCTCTCTCTCTCTCTTCTTCTTCTTCTTCTCTCTCTCTTCTTCTCTCTCTCTCTCTCTCTTCTTCTTCTCTCTCTCTTCTCTCTCTCTTCTTCTTCTCTCTGTCTCTCTCGCTCTCATTCTCTCTGTCTCTCTCGCTCTCATTCTCTCTGTCTCTCTCGCTCTCATTCTCTCATTCTCTCTTTCTTTCTCTCTCTCATTCTCTCTCTCTCTCTCAGCACCCCCCCATATGTGTTGTATGTGGATGCTGAAGTTCACTTTCTTGTCTATGTATAGGTCAAGGAACTTTCCAAAATTTGTATTGCTCATGTTAGCATTGTCTATCTGAAGTTGAATTTGGTTTGAGGATTTACTTCCAGACAAAATTTAGTCGGCTTTTGGTATGTTTAGTGCGAGTTTGTTGGTTTACATCCATGAGTGGACTTTTTAACTTTGTTATTTACATTATTATTTAGTGCGTTTGGGTTGGGGTATGAATAGATGAAGGTTGTATCGTCAGCACTTATCTTTACACTTACTGGAAGTATCTAAGTATCAACTGAAGTGTCTTTACACTTGAGTTAAGCTTTAGTAGATATTTTCTGGACAATTCCTTAAGTTTCGGAGGCCAGCGAAGATGGAATTCGCATGAAATATATTATGTTACCATCACTAATAATGTTGTGTTTTCTCTGTCTAGCTTCACACACGGTCATGTTACAATTGTGTCTTTAGAGAGTTAAGCGTAATTAAGGATGATATAAAATCACTTACAATTAATGTCTAATGCTAAATCTAAAACAACAACAACTAGCAGTAATTAGGTTCCTGGGAGCTAGTTAATTGTTGTGGGGGATGTATATCCAGAGGCACTGTATACAATGTTCACAACAGAACAATGAATAATCATTTCACGGTATAACACATTGAGAAAGAATGATGGTTAGATTCGAAAATTTAGTTTTTAATACACTTACACATTTATTGGGTCTTTCCTTCACCTTCTTTCAAGCACAAGGGTTTTACAGTAAGTTTCCATTATTATTTTTATTAATATTATTATATTTTTATTTTTTATTATTATTAACAGGAGGAGTAGGGGGGGGGGGTAATGGTTCACATGTCCAATGCCCCCCTTCCCCTGGCTGGGGGTGCACAATAAACTACACACCTCCGGCGGCAGCTTGTCGAAAGCGAAAGTGTAGCCTAGGCCGTTTGTCCTGATAATTAGTAATGGCTCTTATTTTGATTATGGGTCCGTAAACCAGTTAAGCCTTTATACTTAATTTATATTACAATGCTGGTAAAATACACTTCGTGTTCATTCTCGACGCACAATCGAATTCCGTGTTCGAATCCTGGGCGGGACAGAAATGATTGGGTACATTTCCTTTCATTTAATACGACTGTTCACCTAGCAGTAAGCAGGTACTCAAGAGTTAGTCAGCTTGTTGTGGGGTTGCATCCTGGGCGGGGTCAGTAATTCGACCTTAGGGATGACCTTGATAAAAGCCTAACGTGTATGAATATACTGTGGTTTCCTGTCGCTCAAGACAATGAATTATTGTAATTATAATATTATAGTTTATAATTAAGTTCTTAAGAGCGATCCTGCGTCATAATTAACGTACGTCTATCTTTACCTCAACATTTTATGAGTTAATTTCTGTTGGTATATGATGATGATTATATACAATTAAGGTAGCACTGCAACTTTATAGGAAATTGTTAAATCCAAAATATAACTTGATTCTTATACTTGAGATATTGTTACAAGTATAACAAAGTTTAAACGAAAACAAAGAAAAACAAAGTTTATATCTGTATTTAAAATATAAAAAAATTTGCGTTTATCAACGCATCTTTGAATTACAAAATATTTCTGAATTGTGAAGTCTGTATTGCCCGCCTGGCAGGACGCTGATGCATTGGAAGTTTTCATGTGTCCGGATACCGGCGATGGTGTGGTATTGGCTATTTATTTAATCATATCATGGCTATCATTTAAGATATATTTTCCTTGAAATGTAGTCACATTCTCGTCTACATCTGTGTTTATGTTGACATGTAGACCTTTAATGTTACTTTGCATATATGCAAATGAATTACACAATTGACTCGCTTGTTTGCAGGCCTTCACACACTCCCTGAGATAGCCATCAAGTGAGTATGAAAATCTTCACTTTCACTTCAGTTATATTTATGCTAATGTATTAACATGCAGCTTATATTTATATCTTTATTATGACATAGTTCGTTTATTAAAATGTCTAGATTAAATTAACATTGATATTCGAAAGATCACAGTTCCCATCGATAGGGAGAGCGTTAGCCAAGAAACCTTGCTTAAAATATGAATATCTTTCCTCTCTAATATAATATAATCTCTGTGATGGATTCACAACAACTATTTTATCTCTGCCTTTCTGATAACATATACAAATATAAGTTTTATTAGTGAATCTCTATTAATTAAGCAATATATCAGAGAGCGTGTAGGGTTCGGTGTTATATGAACGAAAAGGACTTGAGTAGTTTAAGTAGCAAACACATACAAACGAATAACGTTAGTATCTATATAACAAAATTATTGTCCTTTGGAGTTGATTTAACTTCCAGACACATTTTTTTTTAATAAATATTAAATGTTTTGTGGCTATTTATGAAAGATATTATTACAAATACACATTCTACTTGTTAATATCATTAATTAAATTTGTGACAATTTGAGCAAAGAAGTGCGACGACTGGATCACTGTGTACAGGAGGCTGATATGGCAGCAAACTTGATTGATTGATAAAGATTAAGCCACCCAAGAGGTGGCACGGGCATGAATAGCCCGTAAGTGGTACAATTTTTTTTCTCAGTATTCTGAGGTTGCATTTAACCATCAACCTGTTATCGCGGTTGAGGATACTGCTTCACAGTCTTTATGAGGGTGTCCAGCTGCTGGACACCTTTGTTGACCAGAAGAGTGGCTGTGTTGATGGCTTCAGGATGGCCACTGCATGATTCAGGAACTCTTAAAGCTTTTCTAAGGTCATTGGTTGCTTCACATTCCAGAAGAAAGTGAAGTAATGGCTTTTCTGTGACAGTTTGGCAGAAGATGCACTCTCTCTGTCGGGGTTCACCAATCTCCCAGTTGCATCTGTAACCTAGACGCAGTCTATATAACCTAACTGCTATTTCCCTGTGGATTCCTTTTGGGATATTTAACCTTTCTAATTTGGTTGCTTGAAGATACCATGTTGCAGATGGCGAACCTTCAGCTATTCTCTGGTGTAGGTCGGCTTTGTTGAGATGTGAGAATTTTTTGGTGACGATGTTTTTTATGTTCTCTAGGCTGGGTTGAATTGTTTTATGTATCACTGGATGACTAGTTGCCAATTTAGCAATTTCATCAGCTTTTTCATTTAATGGGATTCCAATATGGGATGGGATCCAGTTTAAAGTTATGTTGAGTCCTTTGCCTTTAGCGACTGCTCCAAGATACAAAATGGTGGTAATTACTTCCACATTATCTTTCCACTGTTTTTGTCCTAGTATTTGAAGTGCAGCTTTTGAGTCAGTGTGTATGATTGCATTTTGGGTGTTTTGTGCAATCACATATGCGAATGCCTGTTGTATGGCAAACAGCTCAGTTTGGGTTGATGATACTAGTCCTCCCAGTCTCCAATATGCCTGTACGCTGGTCGTGCAAAGAGCAGCGCCAGCACTCTCATATTCTGTGTCCACCGATCCGTCTGTGAAGATGTGGGTGGCTCCTGCTATGCTATACATTTGCTCTTCTATTATGCTCCTTAGGATTGTCGGATCATAGGCAGCCTTTTTCATTGCGAGACTTTCTATTACTATTTTGAAAGTAGGCTCTTCCCACGGCGCGGAAGGAGTGTAATTTGGGTGTGGATGATCACCCTCTCTATCAAGAATCATGTTTTTTAAATGTAGTCTGTTTAGGACATTTCCTGCTCTTGCAACCCAAGAGTTTCCATTGTTTTGGCCTAGTCCAACCACCAAGGCCTGCCGTACTGGGATTGGATCAGAAGAAATAATTATAAGATAATTAGACGATAATTAGATAATTAGATCTAAGATAATTAGACGAGCCAAAACTAAATACTACGAAGATAAATTTACCCAAATAAAGAGCAACATTAAACAAACTTGGAGAACAATTTCTCAAATATTGGGATCAAAGAAGTCCTTAAATAACAAACCGACTCTCCTGTCTAATAACGATGGTCAACTTTCAGCCTCTGATTCTGCTATTGAGTTCAATAGGTTCTTCTCTTCCATTGGTTCATCCCTTGCAAATGATATTCCATCTTCCAGTACAGACATTAAGGACTATCTTACAGGTAACTATCCACAATCTCTGTATCTAAAGCCTATTAATTCCACTGACGTCAATGAGATAATCCTTTCCCTTAAAACCAAGTCTGGTGCCCTTGAGGAGATACCAACTTTAATTTACAAAAAAGCCTCCAGATCTTTAGCCCCTGCTATTGCTTTGCTCTTCAACAAGTCACTTGAACTCCAAACCTTCCCAGATATTCTAAAAAAAAGCTAGAGTAACGCCTGTCCACAAATGTGGTGATCTCACAGATGTTAACAACTACAGACCTATATCTATCCTGCCAAACTTGTCAAAAATTTTTGAAAAACTAATCTATAAGCAGCTTTACTCATATCTAGCCAAACTCAATATACTTAGCCCTTGCCAATATGGCTTCAGACCCAAAAAAAGCACTAACGATGCACTTTTTAGTATGCTTAACTCGATTCATACAGCTCTTGATAAAAATGAGTTCCCTGTTGGGTTGTTTGTGGACCTGCGTAAAGCTTTTGATACTGTCAACCACCAAAACCTTCTTCTTAAATTACATCATTATGGAGTCAGAGGACACTCCCTACAATACCTCAAATCCTACCTTACTGACAGGCTCCAATATGTTTCTGTGAATAATACAATTTCTCCCACCCTACCCATCAACATTGGTGTTCCCCAGGGCAGCATACTTGGCCCTCTCCTCTTTCTCATCTACATTAATGACCTTCCAAATGCCTCCCAACACCTAAAACCAATTCTATTTGCTGACGACACAACCTTCATTTACTCCAGTCCTGATCCCCTTGCTCTAAATGCCACAGTAAATACTGAGCTAAATAAAGTCCATCTGTGGCTAACTGCCAAAAACTCACCCTTAACATTGACAAAACCTTCTATATTCTGTTTGGCAATAAATCCTCTAATCAAATAAATCTCAAAATAAACAATACCCAAATTTGTAACAAATTAGATGGCAAATTCCTTGGCATTCTCATTGACCACAAGCTGAATTTCCAGGGGCACATTCTAAACATATCAAAAAAAGTTTCAAAAACTGTGGGCATTCTTTCTAAGATCAGATATTATGTACCACGCCCTGCCCTGGTGACTCTCTATTACTCCCTTATCTATCCATATCTCAACTATGGTATTTGTGCTTGGGGCTCTACTACCCAAAATCACTTACGTCCTCTAATTACTCAACACAAAGCTGCTATTAGGACAATATCCAATTCTGGCCCCAGACATCACTCGGTACCCCCTACTCAAATCTCTGAATATGTTAGACATTAAGTCACTGCACATTCTCTCATGTGTATTATACATATATAAAACGCTAAACTATAATGCCAATCCTGATCTCAAAAGCTTCATAGAAGGTTGTAACAGAACCCATGAGCACCACACCAGAAATAAATACAGTTTTGATATTCCTAGAGTACGACTTAATCAAACTAGAAATGCTCTACAAATCAAGGGGCCCAGAATGTGGAATGACCTTCCCAACCATGTTAAAGACTGTACCTCTCTCAACCAGTTTAAGTTAAAAACGAAGCTATACCTAATAAATTCCCTGTAACCTACCTTACCCTTCTATTGTCAACCAATGTCTGTTTTTCTTTAAAGAGCGCTGTTTGTCGACATAATTGTATTTGTGCTGCTTTTTCATCTATGTTTTCATTTCTTGTTTTCATTCTACTCATTATGCTCAATTAGTATTAAGCTTGTCATTTAAGTTTATCATGCCCGAAACGCTTTGCGTAATAGTGGCTTTAGGCATTGTATGTACTAGCTCTACCTATAAGTCAACCAATCCTTGTAAAAATTTATTGTATGTATGTACCTTACCTAAATAAAATTGTATTGTATTGTATTATCTTACTGATAATTGTAGCTGTCCTTTGTGATATTCTTTCTTGTAGAGAGGGCAAACCCGTCTCCAGTCTAAGAGTTTCAAGCCTGGTCCACATGGGGGCTCCCAGTGCAGCTCTCATAGCATTGCTTTGGGCAACTTCAAGCTTTTTCCACTGTTGGTGTGATAGATTTGTGAGTGCAGGTGCGGCATAATCGATCACTGATCTGACTGCCTGTACATAGTATGTGCGAAGGACTTGCAGATTGGCTCCTCCAGAAAGGGAGGTTAGCGACCTGAGGATTGCCGTCCGGGCAGCAGTTCGCTCTCTCAAGTAAGTGACCTCAGAATTAAAATTCATGTGTGTGTCTAGGATGATTCCTAGATACTGATAGGTGTCGACCCATTCTATTGGTTGACCCTGTACTGTGAGTTGGATGTTGGGCTTCGCTATTTATATGGGCATGGCCTTTGACTTTGAGGGGTTGAGTTTGATCCCAATCTGTTTTGCCTCTTTACTGATGCAGTCTAAGCATTTGGGTGCAAGGCGCGCCACATCACTTCTTTTTATGATGATGACAAAGTCGTCCGCGTAGTTTAGCAGCCTGCAGTGATGTGGGAGTTTCAACCTCATTATTCTTTCCATTAAACAGCTGAAGAGAAGAGGGCTGAGAATACCTCCTTGCGGTGTACCATTTTCATGTCTTTTGTACTCAGAGACTGTGCCATGAAGTTTTACTCTTGCTTCTCTGTTTATGAGACAGTTTTTGGTCCAGGAGAGCAGGTTGCCTCTCACCTCTTTGTCAATGAGGCAGCAGAGAATAACTGGGGCGCTAGCCAGTTCAAAGGCTTTTTCGAGGTCCAGGAATATCAGCATTCCTGGTCTGTCATTCAAGTGGGCTAACAGAGTTGTAATACATTCCACTGTGCCAACCCCTCTTCTATAGGCATACATATCATGGTGCAGTTTAGGCATTTTCCATTCCAGTCTGTTGAGTGCCGTTCTGTCAGCCGTCTTGTCTGCACAGCTTTGGAGAGAGATGGGCCTGGTATTAGCTGGATATTTGGGTTTTGGGATCGGCACTATGACTGCTCTATTCCAAGCAGAAAGTCTAGTTTGAGAAGTCCAGGCTAAATTAATTAACCTTAGGTATGCAGCGTCTCCCTCTGGGCCGAGGTTTCTAATCATTTTATAGGTTATTTTGTCGGCTCCAGGGGATGTATCCTTGGAGTTTTTCTTAGCCCGATTGAGCTCATCCAGTGTGAAGAGGGCATTAGTGTCAGAGACTTCTTCACATGCTGTAAGGATTCTGTGCCACCTTTCTTCCTCTAGTCCGGTCTGTACTGCTAATACATCTGGTGGAAGTTGATTGCTGGCTGCTCTCTCTGCAAACCTGGTTGCCAGTACTTCGGCTTCCTGTTGAGGATCCTTGGGGTGTGGAGCTTTAGGTGTTTTATTCTCTTTGGCCCGGTGAATTTGCTGCCATATCTCTCCGAGAGAGGTGTGTTCATTCAGGTGTGAACACCATTCCAGCCACTTTTGTTCTTTTATTTGTCTGGTCTCTCGATGTACATGTTCCTTGACCTCACAAAGTAAGATCCTGTTGCGGTCACTTGGCTGCTTTTTGTATAGCTTTCTTGTTCTATTGAGTCTATGGTTGAGTTCTTTGACACGTTCGCAATAGTACCAATGATCTTTATGGTGTCCGGTGGACTGTTTTTTCAGTGGGATTGAGTGGTTGGCTGCACTTTGAATCGCTTTGACAAATTCTTGTTCTGCCTGATTAATGTCTTCGGGAAGATCATAGTTTCTTTGCCACTCTGAAATGAGGTTTTGAAATAGGTCCCAGTTTGCTAAAGCAAAGTTCCAAGCTTCAGATGGAGGCGGAGGTGGGGTGGGTAGGTCTAACTGAAGATCAATTTGGACCCCATAGTGGTCGCTTGTGAGTGTGGGCTCAACTGACCATGTTGCTGCATCTCTTAGGGAGGCTGAAACGAAGGTTAGGTCTAATCTGCCTCCTTGGATGTGGGTAGGTTCATTCTTGTTTAGGATTTGTATTTCTGGAAGCTGGTCCAGTAGATGTGTAATGTGTATGCCGGCTTCATTTGTTCTGTTCGAGCCCAGTGCCAAGTTCTGTTCGAGCCCAGTGCTCAGTGGGCATTAAAATCTCCACAAATGATTGTGTTTGTTGTTGTCGCGTGTCCAAATAACACAGAGAGATCCATTTCGGCTTGTGGAGACCTGTACACATTGATTACTTCAAGTTTGTCGTGTCTTAGCTCAATGGTGACTCCCATTACCTCTGTCCCTGCTCCACAATTGGGTGGGCTGGTTATGGATTTGGAGATCAGGTCACATTTTACATAGATTGCACATCCCCTGGATTGCCCATTGATCCATGGAAGGAAGAAGCCTCGATTGCCTGAGATTTTAGGTTCTAATCCGGCTCGAAGCAAGCTCTCCTGTAGTATCAGGATGTCTATGCCCTTGGTTGCTGCTATGCATTGCAAGTGTTGCAATTTAGTGCGCAGTCCTTGCGCATTCCATTGCAGGATCTTTAGACCTCTAGGTTCTTGGAATTTGCTGATAATTCCGTGGTATCCATGGAATCTGATGAACACGCCATGGAAGTTGCAATTGGTGTATAGGTTCTTGGTGGACCTGAAATTGACTCATCAATGTCGCTTTCCGACGAGCTGGACTCTATCTGTTTTTTATGGGGTGTCTCCTGCCCTGCTGTCTTGACGGTGTGGATATTACATCTTCGATTTTTTTGAGCTTGTGCTCAATTGTCTTCCGAGTCTCTGTGGTTTGCTTGATTCCATGTGAAGACAGCAGACTTTCGATCAACTCAGTGACCAAAGTTTTGAGCATTGGCCAGAGAGCGTCCAGTTCAGTGGGAGCACTATTTAATGTTGTGCAGGTTTGGGGCCTAGTAGCTTTTAGACCCTTCTCGGTGGTAACTTTGACACTGGAATTGCTACTCCTATTGGCCCCAGTGTGCTTGCTGGATGAAATGGGAGGCCGACTGCTTTGAACATGATTCTTGTGTCCTCCATCTTTCTTTTTGTCCTGTACTGTCTTTTCACCCTTCACCATGGCCGATGGCGAAGGGCCGTGTGCCCCCTCTTCCTGAATGGGTAGACCCCATGCGGTTTTAGTGGGCATGGGAGCTGGTATTCGTTTTGGTGGGGGTTTCGGCTCCGCTGTAGGCGTGGTGGGGTTCGTTTGAAGCCTTTTGAGCCTTTCAGGGCATTTCAAGTTCCAGGCATGATGTGCCTTGGAACAATTTGGGCATTTTGCCTGAACAAGGTGGTTTGCCTTGAATTTATCAATGCAAGTTTTTGTATTATGGGGCTGGCTGCAGACTCCGCACCTCACTGGTCGTTGGCAGCCATCTTTGTGATGCCCAAATCTCTGACATCTAAAGCATCTTAGGGGTTCTGGGGTGTAAGGCCTGTGTTGGAACACGCCTCAGATTCCAAGGTCAAGTTTCTCCGGGATCCGTCCTCTTACTGTGAGAAGGACTTGTCGAGTTTCCTGTTTTGTGGTTCGTACTTGGCATCTCTCTGCTGAAACCACATAGTTTAGCTTTTCGAGATGGCCAAGGGCCATATGCAAGGGATAGTGGAGGACAATGATTTTACTTATTTTATCCTCTGGTTTCAGTTCCTCACATTTTGCGTATTTTTTTAGAATCGTAGCGGCCGACTCGTCTTTAGGTCTCAAAATGTATTCTCCTCTGATGTTAGGTTTTGCTCTGACCTGGAGCTGGGGGTACTCTTTTTCTAGGTCCACTACAGTAGCGTAGGAAGACTTACCTTCCATGTGCTGCACTTTGAAGATTGGAAGCGTAGATCTAGTCTGAGGCGCTGGGAGAGCTGGAGAAGCTGGAGAGAATAATGGGCGATGGGTCGTCATGGAGTGGCTTGTCCTGTTAGCCTTATTCACGTGATGCCACTCGCCGTCACTTTCAGAACTAGTATCCATTATCGATGGTCTTTTCCTACACTGAGCAGCATTGCTGGATCGATTATAAGTCATTTGGAATTCCATGATGAAATTCAAATGATCACTTGTGGAGTGGTCTGGTGAATGAAGGTGATGCTCTGTGCTACTGGAGACAAAGTCAGCGTGCGGCAGCAAAAACTCTCCAGGCAACCATATAGCCTGGGAGTCGATTGATTGATTGATTAAGATTAAGCCACCCAAAAGGTGGCACGGGCATGAATAGCCCGTAAGTGGTGGCCCTTTTAAGCCATTACCAGTATCAAGAGCTGATACTGGAGATCTGTGGAGGTGCGAATGCACCCTGCATGACGGGAGATGTCTCCCTTATGAATGTGTTAAGATGAAGATGAAGCAACCCAAAAGGTGGCACAGGCATAAATAGCCCGTAAGTGGTGGCCATTTTAAGCCATTACCAGTATCAGGAGCTGATACTGGAGATCTGTGGAGGTGCGAATGCACCCTGCATGACGGGAGATGTCTCCCTTGTGAATGTGTTAGGATGAAGATGAAGTCACCCAAAAGGTGGCACAGGCATGAATAGCTCGTAAGTGGTGGCCCTTTTGAGCCATCACCAGTATCAATAGATGATACTGGAGATCTGTGGAGGTGCGACTGCACCCTGCGTGACGGGAGATGTCTCCCGGACCAAATGGTGACCAGATGGTGGAGCGGCAGCAAACACTCTCCAGGCAACCATATAGCCTGGGAGTCCCTGTGCTACGAATGATATACTTGAGTACTGTAAGATCTCTTATTGATTATGCTGCACCTGTCATTTCTTGTTTTGGTAAAGGTAGGATGGGCAAGTTGGAGAAGGTACAAAATGAAGCCATGAGAATTATTTTAGGATGCCCAAGAAATGCTATGATTGAGGTAATGAGGATGGAGTTGAATCTGCAGAGTATTGGGGAAAAATTTCTAAGGCTATTAAAATCAGCTTTTCGAAAATCTGGCACTTTAACAGAATTTTCTCCTACAGGTCTATTCCATTCTAGAGTTTTTTCAGAGTTTACTCAGAGTTTACAACTTCCTGAGTTACAGCCTCAGTTTCATCCCTGACTATAGCCTCCGCCCCTTGTATATTAGAATTGTTGTTCCTTTCCCACTCCTTCTGGATGGCTGGTAGGCTTCCAATGAATGATGTTTTCCGATCATGCGTCATGTTATCTAGAAGGGTTTTAGGATATTCCAAGCTGGCAGGTCATTTTTACACACCCAGAGCAAGTGGCCAGCTCTCAGTGTCGTAGTGTTACTCACTCCTGTACAAGCCGAATGGAATCTAGTCTTACAGATATAACATTCAATTCCCGTTACCTTCGTCTTTAAGGAGTTGTTACAGTGGCCACAAATTTGTTTATTTACTCCCATTTTGCCTTGTTTTGTTGTATATATCTATATATTTATAATATTATATGTATATTGTATATTTGTAACAATATATATGTTTATTTGTTCTACTGTATGGTCAGTACTTATCGCACGGTCGAGAGTGAGGGTCCCAGAGGCTGTACCGTTGACACGTTGTTGTATTTGAGATTCACTGTATAGATCACTTGTTGATGTCAGTCCTTTTAACTCTTCATAAAATTATATGTATATATATTTATATGTTTAATATTTATAATATTATATGTATACCGTATATTTGTAATATTATGTATGTTATTTTGTTCAAACTTTATGGCAGGTACTTAGCGTAAGGTAGCGAAGCTGGTCCCCGGTCGGTACAGGTGAACTCTTGTTGTCCCAGGTTGATGTCACCAGTTTCCAGTTACCCGATTTATAACCACTGATGCCGCCTCTTGCCACTATTCTATATTTCTAGTACCACTATTCTATATTTCTAGTATTCTATATTTATAATATTCACTTCCAACTTATATGTTGTTGTGATACCCGTTCCACATCACTGTTCCACGAATCACCGTTCACTATTTTTTTTCCTAATACACTGCATGTACACAAAGCCTCGTTCACTGGCTCACACGTGGTCTCCCGTTTATTCTCTATTTAACACAAAGTTCTATTTTTAATGACTATTTTCAATTTTCCAGCGGGTCACTATGCACTTTGTTATGTCTGTAATCAGTAATCCATGTCAGTAGTCCTAAGAATCCCGGTTAATGTCACGATGACCCTTTTTCCTAAATTTTTTCTATTGGATTTTCCTACTTATTTTCCTCAAAAGAACGCTTAACAAACTTCTAAGATCTCAGAAATTATTTTCCTCATAAGAATTCCTTAATTCCAAATCAGTGACTGGCTAAATTCACCTGGAAACCATGAAATACATCTTTTTTCCCAGAAAAAAAGGGCCCATATGTCGTCATCCCTACTACTCGTACCATATCGCAGTGGATCTTCCTTCCGCTACTTTAGCTCTATGACGAATTTTGATAGTTGAGAATATTTTATTCTTGATTTGCTCCTTAATTTGTGAGAAACTTTGCGGCACCAAGTTTGAACCTGTACTATTTCAAACATGTTATTTCAGTACCTGTTATCTGAACCTGTACAACAGGTAGAGCAGTGGCAGTTTTTGCTAAGGAGTCTGCCTTTTCATTACCATCTATGCCAATGTGACTTGGTATCCAATTTAGGGTGATTGACAGCCCTAGATTATGGGCTTCTTGTCCTATATGTTGAATTTCTGTGAGGGGTTGTATATTATCTCTGTGCTGACTGGATAACTCTGATAACTTATCAGATTAATCTTCTTACGAAGATAAATCTGATAAGTTTTGAGTTAGGAAAGACTAGGGTAAATACTGATTCGGTAACAGGGTTTTTGACTTATGGAACCAATTACCGTGTAACGTGGTGGAGGTGGGGTCCCGCGATTGTTTCAAGCATGGGTTGGACATGTTTATGAGTGGGATTGGGTGGTGAAAGATAGGAGCTGCCTTGTATGGGCCAATAGGCCTTCTGCAGTTACCTATATATCTATGTTCTTATGTAATGATGATAAAGTTACAAGATACAATATCTTGTAACAAGATATTGTATCTTGTTATTGTATCTAAGATAAATTTGGAGCAAGGGAGGAATCCCGATCATATGTGGCATTCTTCCAAGAAAGGGAGTGGGAAATGAATGGATATCGAGGGCACTTGGTGTCAATTGCCGGCTGGAAAGATATTGCAAATCAAATGCAATATCTTTCATAGACAACTGGGAACACTTCTATGGAAGAAATGAAATGTATGCTCGTGATGGGGTGCATCTATCGAGAGCTGGGGTTGTTGCTGTTGCGAACTCGCTAGAAGAAGTGGTTAGAGGTGTTTGTTTGGGTTTAAACTGTTAGTAGATAGAGGTATGGGAATTGATTTGGAGGAAGGAGGTAATAAAAGTATGTGTTTGTGGGAGAAAGGAATTGGCAAAACGATCAGGGAAAGAGAAGGTCCGCAAAATAACAATTCACTTAGGGTATATTACACTAACAGTAGAAGTCTAAGAAATAAAATTAACGAATTAAATGCTCTTGTCTGCACAGAAAAAATAGATATTATTGCACTTACCGAAACGTGGATGAATGTAGAAAATAGAGAACTATTAGCTGAATATCAAATATATGGATTTAAACTATTTCACACAGATAGATATATTAGACGAGGAGGTGGAGTAGCCATATATGTTAGGGACAATTTGAAATGTAGTCTCAAAGAGGGAATCAAAACAGAGCCACACACAGAAACTATTTGGATTGAATTAAACGAAAAAGCTAATAATATTATAATAGGAGTAATATATAGGCCACCAAATTTAGACAGAATGGAAGCAAAGCATCTATGGGATGAAATATCTAGAGCATCTAGATCTAACAGTATTTATGTCATGGGTGACTTTAATTTTAGCGGAATAAACTGGTTGAACAAAACAGGGAATAGTGAAGCAGAAGATTTTCTAGAATTAATTGACGATTGCTTTCTTACGCAACACATTAAGGAACCAACACGGGAAAATAATATTTTAGATTTAGTGTTAACTAACAGGGAAACGCAAATTAATGACATCGAAATAGGGAGTGAGCTAGGGAGCAGTGATCACAAAGAAATCAGATTTAGCATAGAATGGAACAGACCAGTAGGAGAAAATTCTGTTAAAGTGCCAGATTTTCGAAAAGCTGATTTTAATAGCCTAAGAAATTTTTTGGGTCAAATTGATTGGAAAGGCTTGGGTATGGGGTGTGGGCCGGTCTTGGAGCGAGACATCAACCCAGCGATAGGTGACTTAAATGGGGATTTCGATGTGGATTCAATATATAACTTATTTAAGAATATTCTAAACAAAGCACAGGAACGTAGTATACCATACAAATTGAATAGATCGTATACTAATGACCCAAAGTGGATAACAAAGAATTTGAAGAACCTTATAGGTAAAAAGAGAGCTTGGTACAAAAGGATTAAAAATGGGGAGGTCACTTTAGAACAGGAATTCGTACAACTGGTTAGAAATGTTAAAAAAGAGATAAGGAAAGCAAAAAGAAACTATGAAGTTCGCATAGCAGGGCAAGCAAAGACAAATCCTAAAGGGTTTTTTCAGTTATATCGTACTAAGACTAGGGAAAGGATAGGTCCATTAAAAACTGAGACAGGTCAAATAACAGATAGTGATGAAGAGATGAGTAGTATTTTTAATAAATATTTTGTATCTGTATTTACTAAAGAGGAACTTAACAATATGCCTTCAGCCGAACAAGTCTATGTGGGTGGGGACGAGGACAGGTTGACGAGTTTAGCAGTTACCAGGGAGGATGTTCTTAAACAAATAGTAAAACTCAAACCAAACAAATCCCCAGGGCCGGATGAAGTGTTTGCTAGGGTGCTTAAAGAATGCAAAGAGGAGCTTTGTGACCCACTGTCAACCATATTTAATAAATCAATAGAGTCAGGCAGAGTGCCAGAGTTTTGGAAAGTTGCTAATGTGATACCAGTTTTTAAGAAAGGAGATAGATCACTTGCGTCTAACTATCGACCAATTAGCCTAACGTCTATTGTGGGAAAGTTACTCGAATCTATAATAGCAAATAAAATTCGTCTTCATCTTGAAAAACATAAATTAATAATTGAGTCGCAACATGGTTTTATAAATGGCCGTTCATGTTTAACAAATTTGTTATCTTTTTATTCTAGCATTGTTGAGGCAGTTGATAGTGGTAAGGATTGCGATGTTGTATACCTTGACTTTAGCAAAGCTTTTGATACAGTGCCACATGAAAGACTGATTAAAAAAATAGAGTCTCATGGTATTGGGGGTGCTATATTAAGCTGGATTAGAGCATGGCTATACCAAAGGAAACAGAGAGTTAGTATAAATGGAATCAAGTCAGAGTGGGAAAATGTTGTAAGTGGAGTGCCTCAAGGCTCTGTCCTGGGACCTCTGTTGTTTATAATATATATAAATGATTTAGATTCAGGTTTGAGTAGCAACATTTGCAAATTTGCCGATGATACGAAAATCGGTAGGGAAATTAATTCGGAGGAGGACTCACTATCACTTCAAGTTGATCTAGATAGGGTTTTGAAATGGTCAAAGGATTGGCAGATGCAGTTTAATGCTGATAAATGTAAAGTTCTGAGGTTAGGTAATGATGATAGAGTTACAAGATACGAGCTAGATGGTGTTGTGATTGCGAAGTCGGATTGCGAAAGGGATCTGGGAGTTATGATTAGTAAGAATTTAAAACAAAAGGATCAATGCATAAATGTTCGTAATAAGGCAAATCGGACACTTGGATTTATTAATCGCAGCGTTAGTAACAAGACACCTGGTGTGGTTCTCAAGCTATATCTTGCTCTAGTTAGGCCCCATTTAGATTATGCAGTTCAGTTTTGGTCGCCATATTATAGAATGGATATAAATTCACTTGAACGTGTCCAGCGTAGGATGACTAAGTTAATTCCCCAAATTAGAAATCTTTCATATGAAGAAAGATTAACAAAGCTTAAGTTGCATTCACTGGAAAGGCGAAGAGTTAGGGGTGACATGATAGAGGTTTACAAGTGGATGAATGGACATAACCGGGGGGATATTAATAGGGTATTAAAAGTATCAACACAGGACAGAACACGAAACAATGGATATAAATTGGATAAGTTTAGATTTAGGAAAGACTTGGGTAAATACTGGTTCAGTAACAGGGTTGTTGATTTGTGGAACCAATTGCCGCGTAACATTGTGGAGGTGGGGTCCCTCGATTGTTTCAAGCACGGGTTGGACAAGTATATGAGTGGGATTGGGTGGTTATAGAATAGGAGCTGCCTCGTATGGGCCAATAGGCCTTCTGCAGTTACCTTTGTTCTTATGTTCTTATACGAGCTAGATTGTGTTGAGACTGCGAAGTCAGATTGCGAAAGGGATCTGGCCATTATGATTAGTAAGAATTTAAAACCAAAAGATCAATGCATGAATGTTTGAAAAAAGGCAAAAAGGACACTGGGATTTATTAATCGAAGTGTTAGTAACAAGACACCTGGTGTTATTCTTCAGTTACATCCTGCTCTGGTTAGGACCCATTTAGATTATGCAGTTCAGTTTTGATCGCCGTACTATATAATGGATATAAATTCACTTGAAGGTGTGAAACGTAGGATGACTAAGTTAATTTCCCAAATTATAAATCTTTTTTATGAGGAAAGATTAACAAAGCTTAAATTGCATTCACTGGAAAGGCGAAGAATACGGGGTTACATGATAGAGGTTTACAAGTGGATGAATGGACATAACAAAGGGGATATTAATAGGGTATTAAAAATATCAACACAAGACAGAACACGAAACAATGGGTATAAATTTGATAAGTCTACATTAAAGAAAGACTTGGGTAAATACTGGTTTGGTAACAGGGTTGTTGATTTGTGGAACCAATTACCACGTAACGTGGTTGAGGTGGGGTCTCTTGATTGTTTCAAACGTGGGTTGTACCTGTATATGAGTGGGTTTTGGGTTGTTATAAACAGGAGCTGCCTCGTATGGGCCAATAGGCCTTCTGCAGTTACCTGTATTCATATGTTCTACAAAATCTGGACCTTTAACAGAATTTTCTCCTGCAGGTCTATTCCACTCAATGCTAAATCTGATTTCTTTGCGATCACTGTACCTTAACTTTAGCAAAGCTTTTGATACTGTGCCACATGAAAGACTGATTAAAAAGATAGAGGCTCATAATAATTAATTCAATTATTAATAAGAATTATTAGAGTGAGAGATTGTGTCAGCTGGAGCTCCGATTGTAGTAACGTTATTATATTAATAATAGAAGAATTAGTGACGGAATTGATGAATCTAGTTGGAACTCTGAGAGCAGAGATGGATTCCCTACGAGAGGAGGTACGACAGCTTAAACATCGGGAAGAAACGAAGGAGGAGACCAATATTAACAATAGTCTCCATCTTCGGGCGGATGACAGGACGGGAAAGACATCTCCCGCCAAACACATCACTAGGCGCAGTGTGGTCACAATGCGACCCAAACGTCTTAAGGTCAGAGCTACTCCACTTGACGGTCATGCTATCGGAAGAAGCAATACTTTAAAGGTCCTGAAGGACGTAACTGGCCTCAAACCCGCTGACATTAGTCATGAAGGTGAAGATATCGTGCTCTACTTTTCATGTGAAGAGGAGCTAGAAAAACTCCTCACTAACGATGCCTTTCTTCGCAAAGAGCACCACCTACATCCTCACTTCCCACGTCAGTTCCTGGCCGGAAGAACTGTTTTTACCAGCAGGACTAGCCGGTGGATCGTTGAGCGACCTCAACATCATATCATAAACAATATCGAGGACGAAAACCAAACCTGTCGGTATTCAACCTAGAGTTCTGCAACACCGACAAAACATCACTGAAGATTTCGTTCACCACCATAGCTGCGGCCACCCAGGCTGCGACACAAGGATTCTACTGCTTCGGCCTAAAAATACCACCCTACCAAATAAAAAAGAAACGATACCATGAGATCCAGCAGTGCTCTAAGTGCTACGAGCTTTCCCACCCGACCAACAAGTGTCAGCACCCTGTCCAGAGGTGCAGCCTGTGCGCACTAGACCATCATTACTCCATATGCAAGGCAACAGTCCATCACTGCTTGCTCTGTGATGGCAATCACCCCGCAATTTCCTACGGACTCCTCAGACGAGGAAATCATAGTAGGAGCTCCACCGCTGCATCACAAATACAACACCTACACGGTTCAAGACTTCCTCATGGAGGCCACGTCACCAAACACCAACGACAGCACTGCTCAGCCAAAGTCGCAGGCAAAGAAAAAACGGAAAACCTAGAGGTCCACACTAATCCCACCAGCTCCATAACTGGTATAGCCAGCCCCCCCAGGTTGAAAACCATCATGAAGACCCCCATCCATCACCAGATCTCTAGTATCAGCCACTGATACAGATAATGGCTCCAAAGAGCCTCCACTTACGGGCTCACCATAGCCCGTGCTACTGGAACTTATCGTTCTGAGTAGCGAATCTTAAACAACAACATCCGGATAGCCACTATTAGACACACAGTCGCTGAGTGTAGCAGTACACAGTTACAGTCACTCCCTCAGTTACTCTTTAGGTACAGTGTAACCATGTCTCCCCAGGATAAGATTTTCCTAACCATCCTTCTTGAATTATTAACGTCAGAAGGACACAGTGATCTAGTAGCAAGAGCAAGGAAAATTGCTGAAGATGACCCAACCCTCAACGAACCACCGTGGCAACTTGTAGGCAACGGAAAGGCAAACAAACGAAGAAGAACCGAAGAAACGCCCAAAGAAACCAATTTAGAAGCCAACCAGAACTCAAGAGCAGCACCCAAACCAATGCCAAAGACCATCTTCAAAACCAAAAAACCAGTAGATGGTTCCACTTATGCTTACATTGCCGCACTGGAAAAAGATAATCCAGGATCAGATCTTCGAGCCAAACCTGACATCAGAGGCAGATATAATATATCCACAGCTAATGCGGATATAATCACAAACCTCAGGAATACAGAAAACCTAGTTGAACTGAAACCAGAAGAAAAAATCACCAACATGATAGTACAAAATTTACCTGTCGAAGTTCATGCAAACAGACTCTTAGAATGCCCAATTGCAGAAAGATGCAAGTACAACAATATAGAAATAAGACAGGTCCTCGTAACAATAAAAGGACCTCGCATCAACACTCTGAGTGTTGGGATCTATGGTCAATTCAGCCTAAGGCTGTACAATCCAGAACCCATGCGCTATTACAGATGTCAGCGCTTCGGCCACTTTAAAGATGGCTGTAGAGACCCGGAACGATGTGGAGTATGCAGCGAGCTCCACAACACCGACATATGCATGAATCTGCATAAAGAAGGCAAACAAACGAAAGTAAAATGCCTAAACTGTGGGGATACACATCACGCCTGGAACAAACTATGTCTAGAAAGGGTAAAAAGAATACAAGCTTTCGGATCAACCCAGCAACCCAAAGTCACAACTTCTAGACCACAATCGACCAGACCCTCGGTAAAAAGCCAGTGGTACACTCGTCGGCAAGTCCGAATAACTGAAGACCAGCAACAGTCTAACGCACCAAATCCTTCTAGTCTGAGCAATAACAGGGCCTCCGATAACTGGAGGAAACAAAGAAACATTACTCCACAAGGTAACAGAATAGATCAGGGCAGCAAGGCGAATGTGCCTGCTGTTGCCTCCAGGACCTCCCAAGCAGAAGTGGTGGTCCCTACATCATCAGGTGCCCCGGTGGCTGGATGTAGCGCTTCGGCCCAACCAAGAGTCTCCTCACCCACCAAAAAGAGAGAGTCTCCACGCCCAGCCAACACACCCTCAGTGAGAGGGTGTGTTGGCTGGAGCTCCGATTGTACTAACATTGTTGTAGCAATAATGGAAGGATTAGTGAAAAAGCTGGTGAGTCTGGTTGGAGCTCTGACAGAGTTGGATTCGCTACGGGAGGAGGAACGACAGCTGATACAACAGCAGGAAAAAACAAAGGAGGAGACCAGTGTTAAGAAGACCTCGTCTTGGCAAGTTGTGAAAGACAGGGGTCTTAAGAAGACCTTTGCAAAACCGACAACTAATAGCCTACACCTAAGGACTTTTAACGCATTTGACGTATTAGAGGACGAGTGCTGTGGTGAACCTGTTGTTCAACGAGGAGGCAAAGACAAAGCAACGAAGAGCATTGAAGCGCAGGTCCCTCAAACTGCTCGAAAGGAAAAGGAAGAATCGAAGCGAATTTTGGTTGTGGGAGATTCCCAGGTGAGGTATTTAGATAGAACGTTTTGTGCCAGAGATAGGGGAAACAGATTAAGGGTTTGCTATCCGGGACCTGGAATTGGTGATATTGTTAGAAACATGAATGATATTATGACGGGAAATGGGAACAAACCCATTATTTGTATTAGTGCAGGGGGTAATGATGTTGGACGAGTTAGGAGTGAGGAACTAATACAGAGAGTCAGGACAGCCATTGAATTAGTTAGGAGCAAGGGAGGAATCCCGATCATATGTGGCATTCTTCCAAGAAAGGGAGTGGGAAATGAATGGATGTCGAGGGCAATTGGTGTCAATTGCCGGCTGGAAAGATATTGCAAATCAAATGCAATATCTTTCATAGACAACTGGGAACACTTCTATGGAAGAAATGAAATGTAAGATATTGCAAATCAAATGCAATATCTTTCATAGACAACTGGGAACACTTCTATGGAAGAAATGAAATGTATGCTCGTGATGAGGTGCATCTATCGAGAGCTGGGGTTGTTGCTGTTGCGAACTCGTTGGAAGAAGTGGTTAGAGGTGTTTGTTTGGGTTTAAACTGTTAGTAGATAGAGGTATGGGAATTGATTTGGAGGAAGGAGGTAATAAAAGTATGTGTTTGTGGGAGAAAAGAGTTGGCAAAATGATCAGGGAAAGAGAAGGGCCTCAAAATAACAATTCACTTAGGGTATATTACACTAACAGTAGAAGTCTAAGAAATAAAATTAACGAATTAAATGCTCTTGTCTGCACAGAAAAAATAGATATTATTGCACTTACTGAAACGTGGATGAATGTAGAAAATAGAGAACTATTAGCTGGATATCAAATAAATGGATTTAAACTATTTCACATAGATATATTAGACGAGGAGGTGGAGTAGCCATATATGTTAGGGACAATTTGAAATGTAGTCTCAAAGAGGGAATCAAAACTGAGCCACACAGAAACTATTTGGATAGAATTAAACGAAAAAGCAAATAATATTATAATAGGAGTTATATATATCTAATCAAATTTAGACAGAATGGAAACAAAGCATCAAAGGGATGAAATATCTAGGGCATCTAGATCTAACAGTATTTATGTCATGGGTGACTTTAATTTTAGTGGAATATGCTGGTTGAACAAAACAGGGAATAGTGAAGCAGAAGATTTTCTAGAATTAATTGACGATTGCTTTCTTACGCAACACATTAAAGAACCAACACAGGAAAATAATATTTTAGATTTAGTGTTAACTAACAGGGAAACTCAAATTAATGACATCGAAATAGGGAGTGAGCTAGGGAACAGTGATCACAAAGAAATCAGATTTAACATAGAATGGAATAGACCAGTAGGAGAAAATTCTGTTAAAGTGCCAGATTTTCGAAAAGCTGATTTTAATAGCCTAAGAAATTTTTTGGGTCAAATTGATTGGAAAGTCTTGGGTATGGGGTGTGGGTCGGTCTTGGAGCGAGACATGAACCCAGCGATAGGTGACTTAAATGGGGATTTCGATGTGGATTCAATATGTAACTTATTTAAGAATATTCTAAACAAAGCACAGGAACGTAGTATACCATACAAAATTGAATAGTTCGAATACTAATGACCCAAAGTGGATAACAAAGAATTTGAAGAACCTTATAGGTAAAAAGAGAGCTTGGTACAAAAGGATTAAAAATGGGGAGGTCACTTTAGAACAGGAATTCGTACAACTGGTTAGAAATGTTAAAAAAGAGATAAGGAAAGCAAAACGATACTATGAAGTTCGCATAGCTGGGGAAGCAAAGACAAATCCTAAAGGGTTTTTTCAGTTATATCATACTAAGACTAGGGAAAGGATAGGTCCATTAAAAACTGAGACAGGTCAAATAACAGATAGTGATGAAGAGATGAGTAGTATTTTTAATAAATATTTTGTATCTGTATTTACTAAAGAGGAACTTAACAATATGCCTTCAGCCGAACAAGTCTATGTGGGTGGGGACGAGGACAGGTTGACGAGTTTAGCAGTTACCAGGGAGGATGTTCTTAAACAAATAGTAAAACTCAGGATAGGATAGGAAAGGATAGGTCCATTAAAAACTGAGACAGGTCAAATAACAGATAGTGATGAAGAGATGAGTAGTATTTTTAATAAATATTTTGTATCTGTATTTACTAAAGAGGAACTTAACAATATGCCTTCAGCCGAACAAGTCTATGTGGGTGGGGACGAGGAAAGGTTGATGAGTTTAGCAGTTACCAGGGAGGATGTTCTTAAACAAATAGTAAAACTCAAACCAAATAAATCCCAGGGCCGGATGAAGTGTTTGCCAGGGTGATTAAAGAATGCAAAGAGGAGCTTTGTGACCCACTGTCAACCATATTTAATAAATCAATAGAGTTAGGCAGAGTGCCAGAGTTTTGGACAGTTGCTAATGTGATACCAGTTTTTAAGAAAGGAGATAGATCACTTGCGTCTAACTATCGACCAATTAGCCTAACGTCTATTGTGGGAAAGTTACTCGAATCTATAATAGCAAATCAAATTCGTCTTCATCTTGAAAAACATAAATTAATAATTGAGTCGCAACATGGTTTTATAAATGGCCGTTCATGTTTAACAAATTTGTTGTCTTTTTATTCTAGCATTGTTGAGGCAGTTGATAGTGGAAAGGATTGCGATGTTGTGTACCTTGACTTTAGCAAAGCTTTTGATACAGTGCCACATGAAAGACTGATTAAAAAGATAGAGTCTCATAGTATTGAGGGTGCTATATTAAGCTGGATTAGGGCATGGCTATACCAAAGGAAACAGAGAGTAGTAAAGTAGAGGTCCCTTTACCAGTAGTAAAGGGACCTCGTCTTGGAGAGTTGTGAAAGACAGGGGCCTTAAGAAGACTTTGATAAAGCAGCCTTCAAACGCCATAGCAACTTCTAATTCATTTGACGTTTTGGAGGACGATTGCTGTGGTGAGACTGCGGATCGCTCACAAGGGAAAGCAACGAAGAGCAAGGAAGCGCAGGCCCCTCAGAGAGTAAAGGAAGTACCTAAGCAAACCTTAGTTGTGGGAGATTCCCAGATAAGGTATTTAGATAGAACGTTTTATGCTAGAGATAGGGGGAACAGGTTAAGGGTTTGCTATCCCGGAGCTGGCATTGGTGATATTATAAACAACATGAATGATATTATGGCTGAAAATGGGAACAATTCCATTATTTGCATTAGCGTGGGAGGAAATGATGTTGGTCGAGTTAGGAGTGAGGAACGGATTCAGAGGTATAAAACAGCCATAGAATTAGTATAGGGCAAGGGAGGAATCCCGATCATATGTGGCATTCTTCCAAGAAAGGGAGTGGGAAATGAATGGATATCGAGGGCACTTGGTGTCAATTGCCGGCTGGAAAGATATTGCAAATCAAATGCAATATCTTTCCTAGACAACTGGGAACACTTCTATGGAAGAAATGAAATGTATGCTGGTGATGGGGTGCATCTATCGAGAGCTGGGGTTGTTGCTGTTGCGAACTCGTTGGAAGAAGTGGTTAAAGGTGTTTGTTTGGGTTTAAACTGTTAGTAGATAGAGGTATGGGAATTGATTTGGAGGAAGGAGGTAATAAAAGTATGTGTTTGTGGGAGAAAGGAATTGTCAAAACGATCAGGGAAAGAGAAGGGCCTCAAAATAACAATTCACTTAGGGTTACAAGATACGAGCTAGATGGTGTTGAGATTGCGAAGTCGGATTGCGAAATGGATCTGGGAGTTATGATTAGTAAGAATTTAAAACAAAAAGATCAATGCATGAATGTTCGTAATAAGGCGAATAGGACACTGGGATTTATTAATCGAAGCATTAGTAACAAGACACCTGGTGTGTTCCTTAAGCTATATCTTGCTCTGGTTAGGCCACATTTAGATTATGCAGTTCAGTTTTGGTCGCTGTATTATAGAATGGATATAAATTCACTTGAACGTGTCCAACGTAGGATGACTAAGTTAATTCCCCAAATTAGAAATCTTTCATATAAAGAAAGATTAACAAAGCTTAAGTTGCATTCACTGGAAAGGCGAAGAGTTAGGGGTGACATGATAGAGGTTTACAAGTGGGTGAATGGACATAACAAAGGGGATATTAATAGGGTATTAAAAGTATCAACACAAGACAGAACACGAAACAATGGGTATAAATTGGATAAGTTTAGACTTAGGAAAGACTTGGGTAAATACTGGTTCAGTAACAGGGTTGTTGATTTGTGGAACCAATTGCCCCGTAACATTGTGGAGGTGGGGTCCCTCGATTGTTTCAAGTATGGGTTGGACATGTATATGAGTGGGATTGGGTGGTTATAAATAGGAGCTGCCTCGTATGGGCCAATAGGCCTTCTGCAGTTGCCTTTGTTCTTATGTATGTTCTTATGTTCAGATCCCTTTCGCAATCCGACTTTGCAATCTCAACACCATCTAGCTCGTATCTTGTATCTCTATCATCATTACCTAGCATCAAAAATTTACATTTATTAGCATTAAACTGCATCTGCCAATCTTTTGACCATTTTAAAACCCTATTTAAATCAACTTGAAGTGATAGCGAGTCTTCTTTCGTGTTGATTTATCTACCGATTTTTGTATCAACTGCAAATTTGCAGATGTTGCTACTCAAACCTGAATCGAAATCATTGATATATATTATAAACAACAGAGGTCCCAGGACAGAGCCCTGAGGTACACCACTAACAACATTATCCCACTCTGACTTAACTTCATTTATACTAACTCTCGGTTTCCTTTGGAATAGCCATGCCCTAATCCAACTTAATATAGCACCCCCAATACCATGAGCTTCTATTTTTTTTAATTAGTCTTTCATGTGACACTGTGTCAAAAGCTTTGCTAAAGTCAAGGTACACAACATCACAATCCTTACCACTATCAACTGCCTCAACTATGCTGGAATAAAAAGTTAGCAAATTTGTTAAACATGAACGGCCATTTGTAAAACCATGTTGCGACTCATTTATTAATTTATGTTTTTCAAGATGGAGACGAATTGTATTTGCAATTATTGATTCAAGTAACTTTCCCACAATAGACGTTAGGCTAATTGGCCGATAGTTTGACGCAAGTGATCTATCTCCTTTCTTAAAAATTGGTACCACATTAGCTACCTTCCATGACTCTGGCACTCTGCCTAACTCTATTGATTTATTAAATATGCTAGACAGTGGCTCTGAAAGCTCCTCTTTGCATTCTTTAAGCACCCTGGCAAACACTTCATCCGGCCCTGGGGATTTGTTTGGTTTTAGTTTTACTAATTGTTTAATTACATCCTCCCTGGTAACTGCTAAACTAGTCAACCTGTCCTCATCCCCACCCACATAGACTTGTTCGGCTGAAGGCATATTGTTAAGTTCTTCTTTAGTAAATACAGATATAAAATATTTGTTAAAAATACTACTCATCTCCTTGTCATTATCCGTTATTTGACCTTTCTCAGTTTTTAATGGACTTATCTCTTCCCTAGTCTTAGTTCAATATAACTGAAAAAACCCTTTAGGATTTGACTTTGCTTGCTCTGCTATGCGTACTTCATAGTTTCTTTTTGCTTTCCTAATCTCTTTTTTTTAACATTTCTAACAAGTTGTATGAATTTGGAGCGAGACATGAACCCAGCGATAGGTGACTTAAATGGGGATTTCGATGTGGATTCAATATATAACTTATTTAAGAATATTCTAAACAAAGCACAGGAACGTAGTATACCATACAAATTGAATAGATCGTATACTAATGACCCAAAGTGGATAACAAAGAATTTGAAGAACCTTATAGGTAAAAAGAGAGCTTGGTACAAAAGGATTAAAAATGGGGAGGTCACTTTAGAACAGGAATTCGTACAACTGGTTAGAAATGTTAAAAAAGAGATAAGGAAAGCAAAAAGAAACTATGAAGTTCGCATAGCAGGGCAAGCAAAGACAAATCCTAAAGGGTTTTTTCAGTTATATCGTACTAAGACTAGGGAAAGGATAGGTCCATTAAAAACTGAGACAGGTCAAATAACAGATAGTGATGAAGAGATGAGTAGTATTTTTAATAAATATTTTGTATCTGTATTTACTAAAGAGGAACTTAACAATATGCCTTCAGCCGAACAAGTCTATGTGGGTGGGGACGAGGACAGGTTGACGAGTTTAGCAGTTACCAGGGAGGATGTTCTTAAACAAATAGTAAAACTCAAACCAAACAAATCCCCAGGGCCGGATGAAGTGTTTGCTAGGGTGCTTAAAGAATGCAAAGAGGAGCTTTGTGACCCACTGTCAACCATATTTAATAAATCAATAGAGTCAGGCAGAGTGCCAGAGTTTTGGAAAGTTGCTAATGTGATACCAGTTTTTAAGAAAGGAGATAGATCACTTGCGTCTAACTATCGACCAATTAGGCCTAACGTCTATTGTGGGAAAGTTACTCGAATCTATAATAGCAAATAAAATTCGTCTTCATCTTGAAAAACATAAATTAATAATTGAGTCGCAACATGGTTTTATAAATGGCCGTTCATGTTTAACAAATTTGTTATCTTTTTATTCTAGCATTGTTGAGGCAGTTGATAGTGGTAAGGATTGCGATGTTGTATACCTTGACTTTAGCAAAGCTTTTGATACAGTGCCACATGAAAGACTGATTAAAAAAATAGAGTCTCATGGTATTGGGGGTGCTATATTAAGCTGGATTAGGGCATGGCTATACCAAAGGAAACAGAGAGTTAGTATAAATGGAATCAAGTCAGAGTGGGAAAATGTTGTAAGTGGAGTGCCTCAAGGCTCTGTCCTGGGACCTCTGTTGTTTATAATATATATAAATGATTTAGATTCAGGTTTGAGTAGCAACATTTGCAAATTTGCCGATGATACGAAAATCGGTAGGGAAATTAATTCGGAGGAGGACTCACTATCACTTCAAGTTGATCTAGATAGGGTTTTGAAATGGTCAAAGGATTGGCAGATGCAGTTTAATGCTGATAAATGTAAAGTTCTGAGGTTAGGTAATGATGATAGAGTTACAAGATACGAGCTAGATGGTGTTGTGATTGCGAAGTCGGATTGCGAAAGGGATCTGGGAGTTATGATTAGTAAGAATTTAAAACAAAAGGATCAATGCATAAATGTTCGTAATAAGGCAAATCGGACACTTGGATTTATTAATCGCAGCGTTAGTAACAAGACACCTGGTGTGGTTCTCAAGCTATATCTTGCTCTAGTTAGACCCATTTAGATTATGCAGTTCAGTTTTGGTCGCCATATTATAGAATGGATATAAATTCACTTGAACGTGTCCAGCGTAGGATGACTAAGTTAATTCCCCAAATTAGAAATCTTTCATATGAAGAAAGATTAACAAAGCTTAAGTTGCATTCACTGGAAAGGCGAAGAGTTAGGGGTGACATGATAGAGGTTTACAAGTGATGAATGGACATAACCGGGGGGATATTAATAGGGTATTAAAGTATCAACACAGGACAGAACACGAAACAATGGATATAAATTGGATAAGTTTAGATTAGGAAAGACTTGGGTAAATACTGGTTCAGTAACAGGGTTGTTGATTTGTGGAACCAATTGCCGCGTAACATTGTGGAGGTGGGGTCCCTCGATTGTTTCAAGCACGGGTTGGACAAGTATATGAGTGGGATTGGGTGGTTATAGAATAGGAGCTGCCTCGTATGGGCCAATAGGCCTTCTGCAGTTACCTTTGTTCTTATGTTCTTATGTTCTTATGTTAATTCCTGTTCTAAACTGACTTCCCCATTTTTAATCCTTTTGTACCAAGCTCATTTTTTACCTATAAGGTTCTTTAAATTCTTTGTTATCCACTTTGGGTCATTTGTATTCGATCTGTTCAATTTGTATGGTATACTATATTCCTGTGCTTTGTTTAGAATATTCTTAAATATGTTATATATTATATCCACATCGAAATCCCCTGTTACGTCACCTATCGCTGGGTTCATGTCTCGCTCCAAGACCGGCCCACACCCCATTCCCAAGACTTTCCAATCTATTTGACCCAAAAAATTTCTTAGGCTATTAAAATTAGCTTTTCGAAAATCTGGCACTTTAACAGAATTTTCTCCTACAGGTCTATTCCATTCTATGCTAATCTGATTTCTTTGTGATCACTGTTCCCTAGCTCACTCCCTATTTCGATGTCATTAATTTGTGTTTCCCTGTTAGTTAACACTAAATCTAAAATATTATTTTCCCGCGTTGGTTCCTTAATGTGTTGCGTAAGAAAGCAATTGTCAATTAATTCTAGAAAATCTTCTGCTTCACTATTCCCTGTTTTGTTCAACCAGTTTATTCCACTAAAGTTAAAGTCACCCATGACATAAATACTGTTAGATCTAGATGCTCTAGATATTTCATCCCATAGATGCTTTGCTTCCATTCTGTCTAAATTTGGTGGCCTATATATAACTCCTTTTATAATATTATTTGCTTTTTCGTTTAATTCTATCCAAATAGTTTCTGTGTGTGGCTCAGTTTTGATTCCCTCTTTGAGACTACATTTCAAATTGTCCCTAACATATAAGGCTACTCCCCTCCTCTTTTAATATATCGATCTGTGTGAAATAGTTTAAATCCATTTATTTGATATTCAGCTAATAGTTCTCTATTTTCTACATTCATCCACGTTTCGGTAAGTGCAATAATATCTATTTTTTCTGTGCAGACAAGAGCATTTAATTCGTTAATTTTATTTCTTAGACTTCTACTGTTAGTGTAATATACCCTAAGTGAATATTTATTTGAGGCCCTTTTCTTTCCCTGATCATTTTGCCAATTCTTTTCTCCCACGAACACATACTTTTATTACCTCCTTCCTCCAAATCAATTCTCATACTACTATCTACTAACAGTTTAAACCCAAACAAACACCTCTAACCACTGGTTCCAACGAGTTCGCAACAGCAACAACCCCAGCCCTCGATAGATGCACCCCATCACGAGCATGCATTTCATTTCTTCCATAGAAGTGTTCCCAGTTGTCTATGAAGATATTGCATTTGATTTGCAATATCTTTCCAGCCGGCAATTGACACCAAGTGCGCTCGACATCCATTCATTACAAACTCCCTTTCTTGGAAGAATGCCACATATGATAGGGATTCCTCCCTTGCTCCTAACTAATTCAATGGCTGTCCTGAATCTCTGTATTAGTTCCTCACTCCTAACTCGTCCAACATCATTACCCCCTGCACTAATACAAATAATGGGTTTGTTCCTATTTCCCGTCATAATATCATTCATGTTTCCAACAATATCACCAATTCCAGCTCCCGGATAGCAAACCCTTAATCTGTTCCCCCTGTCTCTGGCACAAAACGTTCTGTCTAAATACCTCACCTGGGAATCTCCCACAACCAAAATTCGCTTCGATACCTCCTTAACTTTCTGAGCAGCCTGAGGGGCCTGTGCTCCGCCGCTCCTCACTGATTTCAGTTCCGAGTGAACTGCAGGCTCTCCACACCACTCGTCCTCCAACACGGCAAATGAATTTGCTGTCCTTAGGGCGTCTGTAGCCAACCTTGTCAAGGTCTTCTTAAGACCCCTGTCCTTAACGACTCTCCACGAAGAGGTCCCGTCAATACTGGTCTCCTCCTTCGTTTCCTCCCGAAGTCTCAGCTGTCGTACCTCCTCCCGCAGGGAATCCATCTCTGCTCTCAGAGCTCCAACCAGACTCACCAAATCCTTCACTAATCCTTCCATTATTGCAATAATAATGTTACTACAAATGGCCGTTATGAACGGCCATTTGTAAAACCATGTTGCGACTCATTTATTAATTTGTGTTTTTCAAGATGAAGACGAATTTTATTTGCAATTATCGATTGAAGAAACTTTCCCACAATAGACCGTTGGCTAATTGATCGTTAGTTTGACGCAAATGATCTATCTCCTTTCTTAAAAATTGGTATCACATTATCAACTTTCCATAACTCTGGCACTCTGCCTAACTCTATTGATTTATTAAATATGATAGACAGTGGCTCGGAAAGCTCCTCTTTGCATTCTTTAAGCACCCTGGCAAACACTTCATCCGTCCCTGGGGATTTGTTTGGTTTGAGTTTTACTATTTGTTTAAGAACATCCTCCCTGGTAACTGCTAAACTAGTCAACCTGTCCTCATAGTAAACCCACATAGACATGTTCGGCTATGTCCACCCACATAGACTTGTTCGGCTGAAGACATATTGTTAAGTTCCTCTTTAGAAAATACAGATATAAAATATTTATTAAAAAAACTACTCATCTTTCATCATTATCTGTTATTTGGCCTGTCTCAGTTATTAATGGACCTATACTTTCCCTAATCTTTGCCCGGTATAACTGGTAAAACCCATTAGGATTTGTCTTTGCTTGCTCTGCTATGCGAACATAGTTTGCTTTTGCTTTCCTTATCTTTTTTAGTATTTCTATCCAGTTGTACGAATTTCTGTTCTAAACTGACTTCCCCATTCTTAATCCTTTTGTACCAAGCTCTCTTTTTACCTATAAGGTTCTTAGATCCTTTGTTATCCACTTTGGATCATTAGTATTCGATGTATTCAATTTATATGGTATACTACATTCCTGGGCTTCGCTAAGAATATTTTTAAATTGGTTATAGAGTCCACATGGAAAACCCCTTTTACGTCACCTATCGCTGGTTCACGTCTAGCTCCAAGACCGGCCCACACCCCATACCCAAGACTTTCCAATCTATTTGACCCGATAAATTTGTTAGGCTATTGAAATTAGCTTTTCGAAATCAGGTACTTTAACATAATTTTCTCCTACAGATCTATTCCATTCTATGATAAATCTGATTTCTTTATGATCACTGTTCCCTAGCTCACTCCCTATTTCGATGTCCTTAATTTGTTTTTCCCTGTTAGTTAGCACTAAATCTAAAATATTATTTTCCCGCGTTGGTTCCTTTATGTGTTGCGTAAGAAAGCAATCGTCAATTAATTCTATAAATCCTTCTGCTTCATTATTCCCTGTTTTGTTCAACCAGTTTATTCCACTAAAGGGCCAGGACTTTGGTTTCATAAAAGTTGTTCTAGTGCAATGAAAATTTATTGACTGCTACATTTAAAGACGGCTGCAAGTGGTCCAAGTTTCAGCATCGCAGCCTAAATAGAGAGGGAGAAAAAAAAACATTTTTTTAACCATTTTTAACATGTTTTTAAGTTGATATAACAAATACAAATATCAACTGAGATCATTTCTATGATACTCAGCTATCACATTACTATATAATAAAGGTTGTCTAGTGTCATTACTATCCCAAATGTATTTAGTGCAATAATACAAATTTTCAAAGTTCACTCAAAAAATTATGCAACAAAATGAGGTTTATAAATATTTATAAAATCAATAAATGGTCTTAGGGGAAATATAACACTCGAGTTTTTAGAGGCATAGACTCTACATATAATGTGCAAGATTCATGTAAATTGAATAATAAATAAAAAAGTTATTCAACCATGTAGTTGCAAATTACTTACTTGTAGAAAATCAAGGTCAAAGTTCAGCAACCTGTGGCTGAGGATGATGAACGACCAATTTCAATCAAAATTACCACCCTTGTAGATTGGCATTCCTTCAGTAAGGTGTGCAAGTTCCATGAAGATCGCCTGATAAAAAAAAAAAAAAAAAAATATTAAAAAAATTAAATTATTAAAAAAAAAGGACAGCAGCTTTATATTTACAATTATTTATGATGTAATATCAAGATATAAAAAATAAAACATACTGACCTAATTTAATTGGTCTGAAATATGCAACATCAAGAGGGAGAACGTCTTGAGTTGCAGGTCTTAGATCTTGTTTGGCAGGTGCCGCAGGTGGTGTGGTAGGTGCCGCAGGAGGTGTGGCAGGTGCCACAGAGGTGTGGCAGGTGCCACAGGAGGTGTGGGTGCCTGGGAGTGTGCAGTTGCAACCCGTTCTCGCAAATTCGTATAGTCAATATTGACTTATTTAACTACGTGCATAGGTGATATACTAAACATAATAGATACCCTTAAAAAGCTTCATAGAAAACATCAACCTTACCTAACCTTGTTAGTATGTTACGATAAGCATCTTATTGCTTCGTAATTACAATTATTACTTAACCTATACCTATAATAGGTTAAGTAACAATTGTAATTACGCAGCTATAAGATGCTTATCTTAACATACTAACAAGGTTAGGTAAGGTCGGTGTTTTCTATGAAGCTTTTTAAGGGTATCTATTATGTTTAGTATATCACCTATGCACTTATTTAATAAGTCAATATTGACTATACTAATTTGCGAGAACGGGTTGGAGTGTGAGGAGTGAGGCAAGGTGTGTGTGTGTGGGGCAGGAGGCTGTGACACGCACCTGCAGCGAGCTGCCCTCTCTCTTCACTCAAGAGAACTCTTGTTTTGCCTCAGTGTGGCTTTACGCTCCTTCTTTACTTGGCTAACGCATAGAGCTCTTGCCTTTAGAGCTTTCTTCTTGTCCGATACTATATCCATTGTGCAGTATATGCAATAAAATACGATCTGTGAGAGCGCGTCAGGTATATTTCAGCAATATGGAAGTTGTAGTGAAGGACTGGTGACTCTAGTGGGAGCCCTGAGGACAGAGTTGGACTCTCTGCGGGAGGAGGTGCGTCAGCTTAAAAAACAACGAGAAGTAACGAAGGAGGAGACCAGCAGTAAAGGGACCTCGTCTTGGAGAGTTGCGAAAGACGGGGCCTTAAGAAGACTTTGATAAAACCGCCTTCAAACGCCATAGCAACTTCAAATTCATTTGACGTTTGGAGGACGAGTGCTGTGGAGAGACTGTGGATCGCGCAAAAGGGAAAGCAACGAAGAGAAAGGAAGCGCAGGCCCCTCAGAAAGTAAAGGAAGTACCTAAGCAAACATTAGTTGTGGGAGATTCCCAGATAAGGTATTTGGATAGAACGTTTTGTGCTAGAGATAGGGGGAACAGGTTAAGGGTTTGCTATCCCGGAGCTGGCATTGGTGATATTAAAAAAAACATGAATGATATTATGGCTGGTAATGGGAACAATCCCATTATTTGCATTAGCGTGGGAGGAAATGATGTTGGTCGAGTCAGGAGTGAGGAACTGATTCAGAGGTATAAAACAGCCATAGAGTTAGTTAGGAGCAAGGGAGGAATCCCGATCATATGTGGCATTCTTCCAAGAAAGGGAGTGGGAAATGAATGGATATCGAGGGCACTTGGGTCAATTGCCGGCTGGAAAGATATTGCAAATCAAATGCAATATCTTTCATAGACAACTGGGAACACTTCTATGGAAGAAATGAAATGTATGCTCGTGATGGGGGCATCTATCGAGAGCTGGGTTGTTGCTGTTGCGAACTCGCTAGAAGAAGTGGTTAGAGGTGTTTGTTTGGGTTTAAACTGTTAGTAGATAGAGGTATGGGAATTGATTTGGAGGAAGGAGGTAATAAAAGTATGTGTTTGTGGGAGAAAGGAATTGGCAAAACGATCAGGGAAAGAGAAGGTCCGCAAAAAACAATTCACTTAGGGTATATTACACTAACAGTAGAAGTCTAAGAAATAAAATTAACGAATTAAATGCTCTTGTCTGCACAGAAAAAAATAGATATTATTGCACTTACCGAAACGTGGATGAATGTAGAAAATAGAGAACTATTAGCTGAATATCAAATATATGGATTTAAACTATTTCACACAGATAGATATATTAGACGAGGAGGTGGAGTAGCCATATATGTTAGGGACAATTTGAAATGTAGTCTCAAAGAGGGCAAAACAGAGCCACACTCAGAAAACTATTTGGATTGAATTAAACGAAAAAGCTAATAATATTATAATAGGAGTAATATATAGGCCACCAAATTTAGACAGAATGGAAGCAAAGCATCTATGGGATGAAATATCTAGAGCATCTAGATCTAACAGTATTTATGTCATGGGTGACTTTAATTTTAGCGGAATAAACTGGTTGAACAAAACAGGGAATAGTGAAGCAGAAGATTTTCTAGAATTAATTGACGATTGCTTTCTTACGCAACACATTAAGGAACCAACACGGGAAAATAATATTTTAGATTTAGTGTTAACTAACAGGGAAACGCAAATTAATGACATCGAAATAGGGAGTGAGCTAGGGAGCAGTGATCACAAAGAAATCAGATTTAGCATAGAATGGAATAGACCAGTAGGAGAAAATTCTGTTAAAGTGCCAGATTTTCGTAAAGCTGATTTTAATAGCCTAAGAATTTTTTTGGGTCAAATTGATTGGAAAGGCTTGGGTATGGGGTGTGGGCGGTCTTGGAGCGAGACATGAACCCAGCGATAGGTGACTTAAATGGGGATTTCGATGTGGATTCAATTATAACTTATTTAAGAATATTCTAAACAAAGCACAGGAACGTAGTATACCATACAAATTGAATAGATCGTATACTAATGACCCAAAGTGGATAACAAAGAATTTGAAGAACCTTATAGGTAAAAAGAGAGCTTGGTACAAAAGGATTAAAAATGGGGAGGTCACTTTAGAACAGGAATTCGTACAACTGGTTAGAAATGTTAAAAAAGAGATAAGGAAAGCAAAAAGAAACTATGAAGTTAGCATAGCAGGGCAAGCAAAGACAAATCCTAAAGGGTTTTTTCAGTTATATCGTACTAAGACTAGGGAAAGGATAGGTCCATTAAAAACTGAGACAGGTCAAATAACAAATAGTGATGAAGAGATGAGTAGTATTTTTAATAAATATTTTGTATCTGTATTTACTAAAGAAGAACTTAACAATATGCCTTCAGCCGAACAAGTCTATGTGGGTGGGGACGAGGACAGGTTGACGAGTTTAGCAGTTACCAGGGAGGATGTTCTTAAACAAATAGTAAAACTCAAACCAAAACAAATCCCCAGGGCCGGATGAAGTGTTTGCTAGGGTGCTTAAAGAATGCAAAGAGGAGCTTTGTGACCCACTGTCAACCATATTTAATAAATCAATAGAGTCAGGCAGAGTGCCAGAGTTTTGGAAAGTTGCTAATGTGATACCAGTTTTTAAGAAAGGAGATAGATCACTTGCGTCTAACTATCGACCAATTAGCCTAACGTCTATTGTGGGAAAGTTACTCGAATCTATAATAGCAAATAAAATTCGTCTTCATCTTGAAAAAATAAATTAATAATTGAGTCGCAACATGGTTTTATAAATGGCCGTTCATGTTTAACAAATTTGTTATCTTTTTATTCTAGCATTGTTGAGGCAGTTGATAGTGGTAAGGATTGCGATGTTGTATACCTTGACTTTAGCAAAGCTTTTGATACAGTGCCACATGAAAGACTGATTAAAAAAATAGAGTCTCATGGTATTGGGGGTGCTATATTAAGCTGGATTAGGGCATGGCTATACCAAAGGAAACAGAGAGTTAGTATAAATGGAATCAAGTCAGAGTGGGAAAATGTTGTAAGTGGAGTGCCTCAAGGCTCTGTCCTGGGACCTCTGTTGTTTATAATATATATAAATGATTTAGATTCAGGTTTGAGTAGCAACATTTGCAAATTTGCCGATGATACGAAAATCGGTAGGGAAATTAATTCGGAGGAGGACTCACTATCACTTCAAGTTGATCTAGATAGGGTTTTGAAATGGTCAAAGGATTGGCAGATGCAGTTTAATGCTGATAAATGTAAAGTTCTGAGGTTAGGTAATGATGATAGAGTTACAAGATACGAGCTAGATGGTGTTGTGATTGCGAAGTCGGATTGCGAAAGGGATCTGGGAGTTATGATTAGTAAGAATTTAAAACAAAAGGATCAATGCATAAATGTTCGTAATAAGGCAAATCGGACACTTGGATTTATTAATCGCAGCGTTAGTAACAAGACACCTGGTGTGGTTCTAAGCTATATCTTGCTAGTTAGGCCCCATTTAGATTATGCAGTTCAGTTTTGGTCGCCATATTATAGAATGGATATAAATTCACTTGAACGTGTCCAGCGTAGGATGACTAAGTTAATTCCCCAAATTAGAAATCTTTCATATGAAGAAAGATTAACAAAGCTTAAGTTGCATTCACTGGAAAGGCGAAGAGTTAGGGGTGACATGATAGAGGTTTACAAGGAGATGGACATAACCGGGGGGATATTAATAGGGTATTAAAAGTATCAACACAGGACAGAACACGAAACAATGGATATAAATTGGATAAGTTTAGATTTAGGAAAGACTTGGGTAAATACTGGTTCAGTAACAGGGTTGTTGATTTGTGGAACCAATTGCCGCGTAACATTGTGGAGGTGGGGTCCCTCGATTGTTTCAAGCACGGGTTGGACAAGTATATGAGTGGGATTGGGTGGTTATAGAATAGGAGCTGCCTCGTATGGGCCAATAGGCCTTCTGCAGTTACCTTTGTTCTTATGTTCTTATGTTCTTATGTATACGACCGCCTGGACAGACACAGAGGGGGTGACTGAGCCAGTAATCGGCTTATCGTCCCTCCCTCTCACACAAGACTGTTGCCAATGAGTGAGTTTATAATTTGTATATGCATAACAAGATATTTTCCACTCATTACGAAATACTAGACACTTACAACGTATGACGCACCCTACGGCGCACCCGAGCCGCGAGGACCAGATTTGGGACAATTGCGGCTGGAAAATTTACTCTAATTACGTTATTTATTATCATAACATTAAACGGTTTGCACCATGGTGTTGCCAGAACGTTGTAGTATTTTTATAAATTTTTCAGAAAAATTCGTGTTTGGCCGAATTTTTCAGCCATTGCCCCCTAAAATTAAAGTCACCCATGACATAAATACTGTAGATCTAGACGCTGTAGATATTTCATCCCATAGATGCTTTGCTTCCATTCTGTCTAAATTTGGAGTCCATATATAACTCATATTATGCTTATTTGCTTTTTCGTTTAATTCTATCCAAATAATTTCTGTGTGTGGCTCAGATTTGACTCCCTCTTTGAGACTACATTACAAATTGTCCCTAACGTATATGGCTACTCCCCCCTTCTGTAATATATCTATCAGTGTGAAATAGTTTAAATCCATTTATTTGATATGCAGCTAATAGTTCTCTATTTTCAACATTCATCCACGTTTCGGTAAGCGCGATAATATCTATTTTTTCTGTGCAGACAAGAGCATTTAATTCGTTTATTTCTTAGACTTCTACTGTTAATGTAATATACCCTAAGTGAATTGTTATTTTGAGGCCTTTAATTTCCCTGATCATTTGTCAATTCCTTTCTCCCTCAAACACATACTTTTATTCCCTCCTTCCTCCAAATCAATTCCCATAGCACTATCTATTAACAGTTTAAACCCAAAAAACACCTCTAACCACTGGTTCCAACGAGTTCGCAACAACAACAACCCTAGCCCTCGATAGATGCACCCCATCCCGAGCATACATTTCATTTCTCATAGAAGTGTTCCCAGTTGTTTATGAAAGATATTGCATTAGATTTGCAATATCTTTCCAGCCGGCAATTGACACCAAGTGCCCTCGACATCCATTCATTTCCCACTCTCTTTCTTGGAAGAATGTCACATATGATCGGGACTCCCTTGCTCCTAACTAATTCTATTCCTGTCTTGAATCTCTGTATTAGTTCCTCACTCCTAACTCGCCCAACATCATTACCCCATGCTCTAATACAAATAATGGGTTTGTTCCCATTTCCCATCATAATATCATTCATGTTCCAACAATATCACCAATACCAGCTCCCGGATAGCAAACCCTTAACCTGTTCCCCTTATCTCTGGCACAAAACGTTCTGTCTAAATACCTCACCTGGAATCTCCCACAACCAAAATTCGCTTCGTTCCTCCAAAGGATGACAAAGTTAATTCCCCACATTATAAATCTTTCATATGAAGAGAGATTAACAAAGCTTAAATTGGATTCACTGGAAAGGCGAAGAGTTAGGGGGTGACATGATAGAGGTTTACAAGTGGATGAATGGACATAACAAAGGGTAATTAATGGAGTATTAAAAGTATCAACACAAGACAGAACGCAAATCAATGGGTATAAATTGGATAAGTTTTTGATTTAGGAAAGACTTGGGTAAATACTGGTTCGGTAACGGGGTTGTTGATTTGGTACCAATTACTGCAAAACGTAGTGGAGGTGAGGTCCCTCGATTGTTCAAGCTTGGGTTGGACATGTATATGAATGGGATTGTTGGTTATAAATAGATGTTGCCTCAAATGGGCCAATAGGCCTTCTGCATTACCTCTGTTCTTATGTCAACCTAACTAACACCACCCGCCTTATTGATGGAAGACTGACTGTAAAAATAAAGGCTACAAACGCTGTCCACGGATAGGAATATTAATGGCTAAATATTGATCACTTTCCCACATTAAGTACATACATCCTATTAGGTAATAAACATTGGTGAAACTTTTAACCTGAGGAAAATAAACTTATTAATAATGGTAAGCATTGTGTAGCTTTGGGTAATTAGACAGATGGAAGGGGAGGGGGTTCCATAGAATTTCCCAAATGTACCCAAATCCTCCTAGCATTACGTAAGTAATAAAAAATATGGTATATTTACTGTTACGGCCCTATTGGGTCGCACTGGGTTCTTCTCTGATGTATTAGAGTTGGGTATCCGGCCCCAAGTTAGTAGTGGCTTTCAAGGGGTGTGTTCCGTACGCAAGTAAATTAAAGGGGAAGGGAGACAAAGGCACTAAACTTAAATATATTATACACCACCTCCATAAAAAATATATAAACAGTCACACGCGGTTACTATGACTACA
>NC_091152.1:6589349-6706849 GCF_040958095.1 Procambarus clarkii
TTACTCCAGTCTGAACACATATAAGTCCCACAGGCTGGTTACTTCCACACAGACTATGTGGCTTGTGGCGTCACTTCCATGCCGCAATATGTCTAAGTTTACAAGCCCTTAACTCACTATTTAAACGCAGTTCCAACCTCGGCCTGCCAGAATGTTACATTGTAAAAAATGCATGCAACATTTACAGACATATAAATTCAGTTAAATACCACAATTTATTTGTGGAAAAGTCTTACCCATTGTAGTCGGCTGCCGGTCATACCTCTAATCATGAACTACACTTGTAAGAAAATGAATGGCCACTCTAATCTTTGTGCAAGAACCGGAAACGAGATACTTCCCGATAATTGACGATGTCGCTGTGAAGTATAACTTTAAAATATCACGCGATTTTACAAGAACTCGGGGAACAAACACAGCGTGTGACTCGACTTGGCAAATAATAGGGCTTCTCTCTCAATCCTCCCTCACTCGTTTTGTTTGAGAGATAATTTATACTTTTAAGGAAGGAGTGATATTGATTTTGTATTTATTGCTATATATTTTAGTTAAATATATGTAATGAAAATAAGCATCAATCAGTTCTCAGACTGTATGAATAATATTTGTATATAGACCCCTATTCGGATTATTACATATAATTTTGGTGACATCACAGTTCATTTGCTTTCATAATGAATATAGAAATTAATTACATCCTCCTATTTAGGAGAAATTTAACTTCAAATTTATTTTAATGATTTTATGAAACAGAAAATATATTTTCCTGGATTATATGTAATTAAATAATATTTAAATAAATTTTAATAATCTAGGTGGGGGAAATTACCACATAATTCTGGGAGGGAGAATACATGTAGGATTCCACTATTTAGGACTGGCTGAACACGTTATTACTCTTCATTAGAATTATTAAAATATTTTTTTAATTTGAATGTGAACGTGTGTGTGACATTACATACAGGATGGATGTCCCTTATTATAGTTGAGAGTTGTGTAGGTCTCTTCATGATTTCTTCTCCAGCCAACTCCAGTAGTGCTAACTTTTCTACTGACATGAGGCTAATGGTGGCTTTGTACTTCACTTTTACTATCTTCAAGATTCCTTGACTATCTAGGTGAACAGAGACAATACAGTCTATAGGCCACTCTGAGCATGTGCTTTCGCTGTCCACCAGAACAACATCGACAGGTTGCAATTGTATTATGTTACAGGGTTTGGTAGCCCCATAGAAATAATCATGCAGAGCAGTTAAATACTCCAGATCCCCAACATCATTCCACCGACTGATTATTCGCAACAGATCTTTATGACGCTGAACAAAGTCGCTCTCCCAAATGTAAGAAGGATCTCTTGGGTCCTCATCAGTGAGGGTTGCAAAAAGGTTGAGAGGTTCTCCATACATCCAATGAGATGGACTAAGTGACTCATGTGAGATATCATCAGAAAGGTAAGTCAGCGGTCGGTTATTGCCGCTGGATTCAATTTCCGTGACAACGGTGTGGAGTTCTAATTTTTTAGCATTGCAAGGTTTTCCTTATACAGCATTTTCACTGTCCCAACAATTCTCTCATTCAACACTCCATGCCACGTTGCTCTGGGTGGTACAAATTTCAAGTAGCACTGCCGTTCATTCAGGGTAGTGCGAACAACTGGGTGGTCCCAGATCTCACTCAGGCATGTTTCATAAGCCACCAAATTGGACCCGTTGTCAGATATTATCAAATTAGGGCAAGATATGCGTGCAGAAAAACCTGTGGAAAACCTGGACAAATGGTGGCACAAGTATATAGGTAAATGTAGGCCTTAACAGGGAATTTATCCCTGGTGCTAGTTAGGGTCACAGCACCTATGAAGTGAACTCCTGTGGCCTCGAAAAGACGAAAGTTCACTACTAGTTCCTTAGGGAAGGGTGGGGGTCCTGGGTATTGAAATACCCGAGCATCGTACCTCCGGCAGGAACTACCGAATTTAAGTATTGACAAGCAGTCTGGCGACTTTGCGGAAGCCAGTACTAATGTCACAAAAAGGTTAGAATATCTAGTACCCCCTCCCCTCATGAACAGTGCAGTGTTCGGAAATGTAAAGTACAAGCAATCTGCTTTTCCAGTGATTCTGCATGAGGAAACAAGGATGTTTTACTTCAAGATCAACATCTTCGTGATGTAATCTGTGAGAAGTCCTTGTGAAACGCTTTTAGGCATCAGATCATAAATGAAAGAAGGAGAAAATGAACTTTGGAGAGTTAATTTTTCAATTACCCCCGACAGTGAAGAAAAATGTAAGAAATATTGTGAAGATTCTTGTTACAATTATTAATCTTACTCTTTTAGTCATATTCAACAATATATATATATATATATATATATATATATATATATATATATATATATATATATATATATATATATATATATATATATATATATATATATATATATATATATACATATATATGTGTTAGAAAGAAACAAAAGAGAAAGCGCACGTTTCTAATATGTTTAATTTTACAATGCTTGTGGAAATACAATATTTTTTGTTGTTTAATTGTCTGGGGAGATATTGAGATTGTCTGGTTTGCCGACTCTAGAACACGCAACATATAATTGTTCATGTGAGAAGCTATCCGTGTCTAGATATAAACTGCACAATTCTAAAGATTGGTCCTGAGCTTTGTTGATGGTGATTGCAGACGCCAATCGAATTGGAAATTACAATATTTTAACTGAAATGGCATATCTGTTGGAATCATAGAAATGCGAGAAATAAGGACATCTCCCCTTATGAAAAGTCCTGCTGTCAAGATTGTTGCTTCTACACTGTCGAATCAGCGACGATTAATCGTGGCTGATTAATTTTTTTACTGCAAGCCGGGTCGCGTTGCAAAGTTATGCCTGTTTGATATTTTGCAACATGATAATTGGCACTCCGATTTTTAATTGACATACGTGTGATGGTATCCCTGGCAGATCGAATGAATTAAAAAATCTGTTGGATAATTAACCGCTTCATCTGCTTCCTCAGCAGTATCGACGGACTTGTATGTGACTGCCTCGCTTTGAATGTTAGACTGAAAAAATTGTTAAGTTCGTGTGCCGGATGCTTTGAAAATGTTGCACGTGGGAGTTTCAATGAATTGCATGTTCAATGGCAATTTCAAAGTCCAGGTAGCAGTTCTTCCACCTGGTAGCAATGTTGCAGTTTTTCCGGACGATGCAAGAGATAAGGCTATGCCATTTTGGGATCGAAATACTGACAGAATGAATCTAATAAGGAAGGTTTTACCAGTTCTTCCTGGCGCATCTAAGATTTCTCTAAGCCCGTTATTAACAATTAGAATTATTTGACTGTAAATGCCTTTTCGCTCATGTGTTAGATTAGGAATATTTGATTGCACATTCGACAACAGATCACCCGTGTTGTAACCTTGTTCACGACGCAATCCTACATCGAACGAAGCTGCAGCAGATCGATTCGGTTATGGCATTTCCAATTGATTGAGAACTTTGTTCGCGATTTCTAAGCACAAATCTTCAATCATTATCAACGCTTCGATGTAGATTTCTGCTGTGAAATCCATGTTCATATTTGAATTTTCCTTGCGTATTCGACGGACAATATCTTGTGTGCGATTTATATTTCTCCCATAACTCTGTTGGAGGTGAAGGAGAGCCGGTGGTCAATATGATTGCAAACAATGCACGAATTTGATTTGGATATGACGTGTTAGACGCGTCATTAATACATACACCCTAGTGTCGGTCGTTCTCCAATTAATTCAGAGCTTGACATTCACTATGGAAAGTGGCATGTGTAACGCCGTTGACATATCTGAATTGCTGGAAGACGTTGATCCAGGCACATTTACCAACAGCATGCAAAGAAAGGACCATTCATCTTGATTGGGATGCACAGTGGATGTCTTACTATAGTAGTTTATTTGAATATGCCAAGATGTCCGTCGACTCGGTCTCCTCGTTTGCCTCATTCAAATAATTTTCTACTGGCATTCCACGTGTAATACGTATGTACTTTTGACAACGTGAAGAAGGCAGTAATGTTGTAGCCGGTGGATTCACAGCTGTTTGTTGCAAATTTTCAGCTGTGAAATAAATGTGTTTTTCATTTTCTTGTTTTCAAAACAAAACCAAAAAAATACTAACGAAATATTTCAATTCAAACATAGATCAATCGACACAGCTCAATTTTACCACCAATTGCAATGAAAAATAAGAACAGTTAAAAAAACGAAATGATTAACAATGAAAAAAGAAACAAATAAACTATACTCACTATGGTAAACAACGCAGCTCAATTTCAGCGCAGTCACAAAAATAAATCAAAATCTATGAAAAATCAATTTATCAATGCAATCGGAATCATTGAAATGAAATCATAACGTATTTTGAATAGCATGTGTTGCTCTTACGTGCAACAGATGGCACGGTTTTCCCAAAAAATCACATTTTTACCTGTCACAGGTGTGGCATCTAAATAGTAGGTATATAAAAACATGCACGTATTCGAAAGGAAGGTTGTGTCACAATTTCAAAGCAATCAGAGAAGAACTTTCGGAGATTACAGCATGTGTTCCTCTTTCGTCCCACAGATGGCACTGTTTAAAAAAAAACTCATATTTTTTCCTATTAAAGGTGAGGCATGTATATAGTAGGTATATAAAAACACTCGTCTATTTGAATGCAAAGTTTTGTAAAATTTTCATAGTTGCCAGATCATGTTTATCTGCAATAGAATAAGTTTCGTGAGTTTCAGAGTCAATCTTCCCTTCATCTAAGAGATCAATATATATATATATGTCGTACCTAGTAGCCAGAACGCACTTCTCAGCCTACTATTCAAGGCCCGTTTTGCCTAATAAGCCAAGTTTTCATGAATTAATTGTTTTTCGACTACCTAACCTACCTAACCTAACCTAACTTTTTCGGCTACCTAACCAAACCTAACCTATAAAGATAGGTTAGGTTAGGTTAGGAAGGGTTGGTTAGGTTCGGTCATATATCTACGTTAATTTTAACTCCAAGAAAAAAAAATGACCTCATACATAATGAAATGGGTAGCTTTATCATTTCATAAGAAAAAAATTAGAAAAATATATTAATTCAAGAAAACTTGGCTTATTAGGCAAATCGGGCCTTGCATAGTAGGCCAAAAAGTGAGTTCTGGCTACTAGGTACGACATATATATATTTATATATATATTAGTATATTTTGGTAGCAGTCTTTCCTGTAGACATATTTTATTAAATATGACCGAAAAAGTAAGATTAATAATTCTAACACGAATTTTCTCAATCTTTCGTACATTATGCTTCACTGTTGGAGGTAAATCAAAAATCACTTCTCCAAAATTCATTTTTATTTCTAGTCTGACGCGACACGGGCGCGTTTCGTAAAACTTATTACATTTTCAAAGACTTCACAAATACACAACTGATTAGAACTTGCGTTTCCCTGATTTTATATCTACATTTGAGTGAGGTGGGAAGGGTGATGTGGCATTACATTTGAGTGAGGTGGGAAGGATGATGTGGCATTAGAGGATATTAATAGGGTATTAAAAGTATCAACACAAGACAGAACACGAAACAATGGATATTGAATAGAAGTGTTTGTAGAAAGCCTATTGGTCCATATTTCTTGATGCTTCTATATTGGAGCGGAGTCTTGAGGTGGGTAGAATATAGTTGTGCAATAATTGGCTGTTGATTGCTGGTGTTGACTTCTTGATGTGTAGTGCCTCGCAAACGTCAAGCCGCCTGCTATCGCTGTATCTATCGATGATTTCTGTGTTGTTTACTAGGATTTCTCTGGCGATGGTTTGGTTATGGGAAGAGATTATATGTTCCTTAATGGAGCCCTGTTGTTTATGCATCGTTAAACGCCTAGAAAGAGATGTTGTTGTCTTGCCTATATACTGGGTTTTTTGGAGCTTACAGTCCCCAAGTGGGCATTTGAAGGCATAGACGACGTTAGTCTCTTTTAAAGCGTTCTGTTTCGTGTCTGGAGAGTTTCTTATGAGTAGGCTGGCCGTTTTTCTGGTTTTATAGTAAATCGTCAGTTGTATCCTCTGATTTTTGTCTGTAGGGATAACGTTTCTATTAACAATATCTTTCAGGACCCTTTCCTCTGTTTTATGAGCTGTGGAAAAGAAGTTCCTGTAAAATAGTCTAATAGGGGGTATAGGTGTTGTGTTAGTTGTCTCTTCGGAGGTTGCATGGTTTTTCACTTTCCTTCTTATGATGTCTTCGATGAAACCATTGGAGAAGCCGTTATTGACTAGAACCTGCCTTACCCTACAGAGTTCTTCGTCGACTTGCTTCCATTCTGAGCTGTGGCTGAGAGCACGGTCGACGTATGCGTTAACAACACTCCTCTTGTACCTGTCAGGGCAGTCGCTGTTGGCATTTAGGCACATTCCTATGTTTGTTTCCTTTGTGTAGACTGCAGTGTGGAAACCTCCGCCCTTTTCCATGACTGTTACATCTAGAAAAGGCAGCTTCCCATCCTTTTCCGTCTCGTAAGTGAAACGCAGCACGGAACTCTGCTCAAATGCCTCCTTCAGCTCCTGCAGATGTCTGACATCAGGTACCTGTGTAAAAATGTCGTCAACATACCTGCAGTATATGGCCGGTTTCAAGTTCATGTCGACTAAGACTTTTTGCTCGATGGTACCCATGTAGAAGTTTGCAAACAGGACACCTAGGGGAGAACCCATAGCGACCCCATCTACTTGCTTATACATATGCCCATCCGGGCTCAAGAAGGGTGCCTCTTTAGTACAAGCTTGGAGTAGTTTCCTCAGAATACTTTCTGGCATGTCAAGAGGAGTACAGGCTGGATCACGATACACTCTGTCGGCTATCATTCCGATTGTCTCGTCCACAGGTACGTTGGTAAACAGCGATTCTACGTCCAACGAGGCTCTTATCCCTGTGGCCCGTGCGCCCCGCAGTAAGTCCACAAATTCCTTTGGAGACTTCAGGCTGAAGGCGCAAGGAACATAAGGAGTCAGCAGGCCGTTGAGTCGCTTTGCCAATCTGTACGTGGGTGTGGGTATCTGGCTAATGATTGGCCGAAGTGGGTTTCCAGGCTTGTGCGTCTTGACATTTCCATACGCATATCCAGGTTTATATTCCCCAATGATCTTTGGCAGGTGGAGTCCGGATTTCTTGGCGTTCACAGTTTCGATCAGTTTGTTGACCTTTGTTTTTAATTCGGCTGTAGTGTCCTTCGTTACCCTTTGGAACTTAGTTTGGTCAGAGAGTATGATGTTCATTTTCGCCAGATATTCGTCTTTTTTAAGAATGACATATATTGGCGACTTGTCACCTCTCCTGACAACTATCTCCTTGTTCTCACGAAGGCTTTTAGCTGCCGCTCTAAGCTCGGGGGACAGTATGGTGCTTCTGTAGTTGCCTCGATTCTTTCCTCCTTCTGCAATAAGTTCTGCTTGTAAGGTATCTTTGGTAGTGACCTTCTTTTGTGTCTCGAGGTCGAATATGTCGTCCAACAGAATTTCCAACTCCACTTTCCGGGCCATTTCACTCGGTCTGGACATAACATGACAGTTTATGCCCAGATTTAGGAGAGTGACTTGGTCCTCAGTGAGGTTAATTCCTGCAAGGTTCAGGAAGCCATCTCTTGGTCGTGGAATTGCCATAGGTCCTCCATATAATGTTGTTAGTTTCTTGATAATCCTTGTTTCAGTGCTGAGGTGATGTTGGTCTGTGAGGATGTCGAGGTGTTGTTCAATGCGGGTACGGATACTATGGTCGATGTTGCTATTTCTCCACTCGTTTGTAGCATGAAGTAGTTGCGTTTTTTTGTCTTTGATTTCATTCTCTGCCTTGTATATCTGATCACGAATCAGATCCTGGCGATATTTTATCGTGAAGGCTTGATTCCTTGCTGCTGGGTCGTGCACTTTAACATTAGTATATTTTGGTAGCAGTCTTTCCTGTAGACATATTTTATTAAATATGACCGAAAAAGTAAGATTAATAATTCTAACACGAATTTTCTCAATCTTTCGTACATTATGCTTCACTGTTGGAGGTAAATCAAAAATCACTTCTCCAAAATTCATTTTTATTTCTAGTCTGACGCGACACGGGCGCGTTTCGTAAAACTTATTACATTTTCAAAGACTTCACAAATACACAACTGATTAGAACTTGCGTTTCCCTGATTTTATATCTACATTTGAGTGGGGTGGGAAGGGTGATGTGGCATTACATTTGAGTGAGGTGGGAAGGATGATGTGGCATAAAACCAGAAAAACGGCCAGCCTACTCATGAGAAACTCTCCAGACACGAAACAGAACGCTTTAAAAGAGACTAACGTCGTCTATGCCTTCAAATGCCCACTTGGGGACTGTAAGCTCCAAAAAACCCAGTATATAGGCAAGACAACAACATCTCTTTCTAGGCGTTTAACGATGCATAAACAACAGGGCTCCATTAAGGAACATATAATCTCTTCCCATAACCAAACCATCGCCAGAGAAATCCTAGTAAACAACACAGAAATCATCGATAGATACAGCGATAGCAGGCGGCTTGACGTTTGCGAGGCACTACACATCAAGAAGTCAACACCAGCAATCAACAGCCAATTATTGCACAACTATATTCTACCCACCTCAAGACTCCGCTCCAATATAGAAGCATCAAGAAATATGGACCAATAGGCTTTCTACAAACACTTCTATTCAATATCCATTGTTTCGTGTTCTGTCTTGTGTTGATACTTTTAATACCCTATTAATATCCTCTAATGCCACATCATCCTTCCCACCTCACTCAAATGTAATGCCACATCACCCTTCCCACCTCACTCAAATGTAGATATAAAATCAGGGAAACGCAAGTTCTAATCAGTTGTGTATTTGTGAAGTCTTTGAAAATGTAATAAGTTTTACGAAACGCGCCCGTGTCGCGTCAGACTAGAAATAAATATGAATTTTGGAGAAGTGATTTTTGATTTACCTCCAACAGTGAAGCATAATGTACGAAAGATTGAGAAAATTCGTGTTAGAATTATTAATCTTACTTTTTCGGTCATATTTAATAAAATATGTCTACAGGAAAGACTGCTACCAAAATATACTAATGTTAAAGTGCACGACCCAGCAGCAAGGAATCAAGCCTTCACGATAAAATATCGCCAGGATCTGATTCGTGATCAGATATACAAGGCAGAGAATGAAATCAAAGACAAAAAAACGCAACTACTTCATGCTACAAACGAGTGGAGAAATAGCAACATCGACCATAGTATCCGTACCCGCATTGAACAACACCTCGACATCCTCACAGACCAACATCACCTCAGCACTGAAACAAGGATTATCAAGAAACTAACAACATTATATGGAGGACCTATGGCAATTCCACGACCAAGAGATGGCTTCCTGAACCTTGCAGGAATTAACCTCACTGAGGACCAAGTCACTCTCCTAAATCTGGGCATAAACTGTCATGTTATGTCCAGACCGAGTGAAATGGCCCGGAAAGTGGAGTTGGAAATTCTGTTGGACGACATATTCGACCTCGAGACACAAAAGAAGGTCACTACCAAAGATACCTTACAAGCAGAACTTATTGCAGAAGGAGGAAAGAATCGAGGCAACTACAGAAGCACCATACTGTCCCCCGAGCTTAGAGCGGCAGCTAAAAGCCTTCGTGAGAACAAGGAGATAGTTGTCAGGAGAGGTGACAAGTCGCCAATATATGTCATTCTTAAAAAAGACGAATATCTGGCGAAAATGAACATCATACTCTCTGACCAAACTAAGTTCCAAAGGGTAACGAAGGACACTACAGCCGAATTAAAAACAAAGGTCAACAAACTGATCGAAACTGTGAACGCCAAGAAATCCGGACTCCACCTGCCAAAGATCATTGGGGAATATAAACCTGGATATGCGTATGGAAATGTCAAGACGCACAAGCCTGGAAACCCACTTCGGCCAATCATTAGCCAGATACCCACACCCACGTACAGATTGGCAAAGCGACTCAACGGCCTGCTGACTCCTTATGTTCCTTGCGCCTTCAGCCTGAAGTCTCCAAAGGAATTTGTGGACTTACTGCGGGGCGCACGGGCCACAGGGATAAGAGCCTCGTTGGACGTAGAATCGCTGTTTACCAACGTACCTGTGGACGAGACAATCGGAATGATAGCCGACAGAGTGTATCGTGATCCAGCCTGTACTCCTCTTGACATGCCAGAAAGTATTCTGAGGAAACTACTCCAAGCTTGTACTAAAGAGGCACCCTTCTTGAGCCCGGATGGGCATATGTATAAGCAAGTAGATGGGGTCGCTATGGGTTCTCCCCTAGGTGTCCTGTTTGCAAACTTCTACATGGGTACCATCGAGCAAAAAGTCTTAGTCGACATGAACTTGAAACCGGCCATATACTGCAGGTATGTTGACGACATTTTTACACAGGTTCCTGATGTCAGACATCTGCAGGAGCTGAAGGAGGCATTTGAGCAGAGTTCCGTGCTGCGTTTCACTTACGAGACGGAAAAGGATGGGAAGCTGCCTTTTCTAGATGTAACAGTCATGGAAAAGGGCGGAGGTTTCCACACTGCAGTCTACACAAAGGAAACAAACATAGGAATGTGCCTAAATGCCAACAGCGACTGCCCTGACAGGTACAAGAGGAGTGTTGTTAACGCATACGTCGACCGTGCTCTCAGCCACACCTCAGAATGGAAGCAAGTCGACGAAGAACTCTGTAGGGTAAGGCAGGTTCTAGTCAATAACGGCTTCTCCAATGGTTTCATCGAAGACATCATAAGAAGGAAAGTGAAAAACCATGCAACCTCCGAAGAGACAACTAACACAACACCTATACCCCCTATTAGACTATTTTACAGGAACTTCTTTTCCACAGCTCATAAAACAGAGGAAAGGGTCCTGAAAGATATTGTTAATAGAAACGTTATCCCTACAGACAAAAATCAGAGGATACAACTGACGATTTACTATAAAACCAGAAAAACGGCCAGCCTACTCATGAGAAACTCTCCAGACACGAAACAGAACGCTTTAAAAGAGACTAACGTCGTCTATGCCTTCAAATGCCCACTTGGGGACTGTAAGCTCCAAAAAACCCAGTATATAGGCAAGACAACAACATCTCTTTCTAGGCGTTTAACGATGCATAAACAACAGGGCTCCATTAAGGAACATATAATCTCTTCCCATAACCAAACCATCGCCAGAGAAATCCTAGTAAACAACACAGAAATCATCGATAGATACAGCGATAGCAGGCGGCTTGACGTTTGCGAGGCACTACACATCAAGAAGTCAACACCAGCAATCAACAGCCAATTATTGCACAACTATATTCTACCCACCTCAAGACTCCGCTCCAATATAGAAGCATCAAGAAATATGGACCAATAGGCTTTCTACAAACACTTCTATTCAATATCCATTGTTTCGTGTTCTGTCTTGTGTTGATACTTTTAATACCCTATTAATATCCTCTAATGCCACATCATCCTTCCCACCTCACTCAAATGTAATGCCACATCACCCTTCCCACCTCACTCAAATGTAGATATAAAATCAGGGAAACGCAAGTTCTAATCAGTTGTGTATTTGTGAAGTCTTTGAAAATGTAATAAGTTTTACGAAACGCGCCCGTGTCGCGTCAGACTAGAAATAAAAATGAATTTTGGAGAAGTGATTTTTGATTTACCTCCAACAGTGAAGCATAATGTACGAAAGATTGAGAAAATTCGTGTTAGAATTATTAATCTTACTTTTTCGGTCATATTTAATAAAATATATTATATATATATATAATATATATATATAATATATATATATATATAATATATATTATATATATATTAATATATTATATATATATATATTGTGATGATAATCTTTTTCAAGAGAGATTGAGCCTGCTCTTCTCTACATGAAGTTACGTATTTTATTCAAGAATAAGATGCTGCCTTCAAGATACGTCTCTCAGTAGCACAAAACGTTTTGACCAGGAGGCAAAACGTATCCAAAACTCACCCCCCTACTCCACTCCCTCCACGCCGGCTCGTCATCAACCAGCCAGCTACCCTTCCCAGCCTGCCTGCTCCTGATTCGTGACTCGCCAACTGCACATTGCACCTCAGCGCCCTCTACCTGAGTCGATATCTAGGCTTGGTCCAGCCATTGAAGTCAGAATATCCTTGTGCTCTCAAGCAGTGAACAACTAACTGATGTATGTGTATCTGCTAGATGTTTCGCAGCTAGCGCTAATATTCTCAGCACCTGAATATTTTTCACCTTTAACTTTATTATTTTTGTAGAGTAACTTCATCCCTATTATTCATTTATGTTATATTGTTTTTGACTTGTTCTTTTGCACTGTACATTGCCAAGAGATTGTCTTTGTTTATAATTTGTTTATTAATTAAAGTTTCATTGTTCATACTTTGTGTTTTGTGTGTCTTCCCTTACTTTACCACAGAAACACAGAAAACAGGCAAGCAGTCTATTTCCTTTTTGTAAGTGTGACTAGGCATTGACACCTACCATTGGAGGACTGCCGAACATCTACACTCCAACACTTTCCATCACATTTAATGGGGGCCTGTCCGGGAGCTTCACTCAGGTACTATTTCCAGAACGTCAATTTGTGGTAAGCGTACTTGGCTTAGATACAATTGCTTTTCAATATTTTCATTACTTTTTCCATTTATATGGTGCTGTGTGTATTGTGCATTCCGAGAGTAGCATATAGTGAGTGTTGGATAACTTTGGATTACGTGGTGACTGTAGGCCGCAGTCATTCTCTTAATTGGTCATCCTTCTCTCCGTGTTATTGCTCGTGTTTTCCACCTCTTGTCCCTAGGATATTTCTCAATCTCACACAGATCATCATTTTGGGTTCCTTGGTACTTTGGTTTGTCTTCGGGTCAAAGCACCCTATCTTCTGCAATCCGACCGAAGGAGGAAAAAGAGGGACAATGTTCCTCTAGCACGGACTACGTTGCTGAGTTGAGACCTCAGAAGTAGTTCTCGTCACCAGTTGACACTCGCACCCCTACACATCAGTCAGAGATGAGGATATTTACTTAGGTAGGGAATTAGCTTTCTTTTTTTTAGAGCACAATGTTCGCTAATTCTGTAAGTATCATATTTCATTTAGAGGGAAAACCCTTGCTTCTGTCCTATAGAGACCCAGCAAGGTATGCCTACATTCGTGGACTACCTTATTCACTTTTGGAACAATTAAATGTTTCATTTGTTTTAGAAACTATCAGTTTCATTTATTTAGTAGGATTTTCTTGCCCTTATTCTATTACATTGAGTACCGGGTACAAGATTTCCTGCACTTTGATTGACTAATCATTTACCATTCTAAAATTAACATTAATTGTTAAATATTAAATTCTACAGGATAGTGACCAGTTGCCACGTTATCCTGTTACTGACACTTACCATATCATAAGTATTCGTTGTACATTTTTTTGCTATTTTTCACCATGTTTGGTCTCCTAGCTTTTCGTAACGATCCAGCAGGTGAAAGAGGAACCTTAAGTCGTGCCAAGAGGATCGAATTACAAACTCTTGCTCACGAGTATCAACTAGATGTTCCCCATGGAGCCAACGAAAATGAATTGCTTAACTTAATAATGGATCACCTCTTAGATGAAGGGAAGATTGACTCTGAAACTCACGAAACTTATTCTATTGCAGATAAACATGATCTGGCAACTATGAAACTCAAGCTCGAACTTGCAAAACTCGAGCGGGAGCAACAGCAAGAAGCTCTACAAATCAAATCAGAAGAAGCTGCAATAAGGAAAGAAGAGCAAGAAAGAGAGGCTGCCCTGGTGAAAGAAGCCCTCCAACAACAAAAAGGAGCTCTATAACTGAGGGAAAGAGAAGCTGCAATCAGGAAAGAAGAACAGGAACGTGAGACTGCACTACTCCGTGAGCGTGAGCGAGTACAGCTTGAAGCAAAATAACGTCACCTGGAGATACAACGCGAGCATGACAAACAGCAAGCGGAGATGGCTATAACATGTCATCAACGAGAACTCACGTTGGAAACTAAACACCACACTCAGAGCCAACAAGCTACCTCTAGTCTTCCTGTTAGTTTCAATGTCTCCCATGCAAGTAAGTTAATGCCACCATTCGTTGAGACAGAGATTGATGTCTTTTTTACCACTTTTGAGACCCTAGCTAATAAACTTAGCTGGCCTGTAGATCAATGGTCTACCCTTCTCAGAGTGCATCTCACAGGTAAAGCTGCAGTTACTCTCAGTACCTTAGCGTCTGAGAATGACTACCAGACCCTGAAGCAAGCAGTGTTGGACGTCTACCTTCTCTCCACCGAAAGCTACAGACGAAAATTTCGTGATCATCTAAAGGCAAGTACCACCACCTTTCTAGAATTTGCCAATACCAAGAAAAGATATTTCATGAAATGGCTGGAAGCAGCACATGTCTCTACATTTGCAGAACTCATCAACCTCATGCTAGTTGAGGAATTCTTGAGACGTGTTCCCCCTTCCGTCCGTTTATATTTAGCAGATAAAGAAGAAACCGACTACATCAAATGTGCTAGGTCGGCTGACACCTACAGCCTCATCCACCGGCTGACACCAAAACCACCTTCCAGTAAGAAGTCTTGGTACAGTTACGATAAAGTGAGTACAGATCAAGCGAGCTCACAATTGTATTGTAAGTATTGCAAACTCTATGGACATACCATAGATAGATGTGTGAAGGCTCAATACAAGAGCAATGAATCTACTAAACCCAAACAGACTCCTCCTAAGTCCGGTAAGCCTGGAATGAATGTTGGTGTTCATGTTAATGATCTTTCTCTCCTCAGTAAACACCTGTATCCTGGAACTGTCTCTACCAACGGTATAGATTCAGAGGGAAGTTTCAAATTGAAGATCTAGAGGGACACAGCGGCTCTTCAGTCCATTATGTTGAAATCGGCTGTGTCTAACGTCGCCTACACCGGGGAAACCGTCCTTATCACTGACCTCACTGCTACCACTCCGTATCCACTCGCCAGAGTCCACCTGGATTGTCCTTTTGTGACCGGTGAAGTCCAACGTCGCCTACACCGGGGAAACCGTCCTTATCACTGACCTCACTGCTACCACTCCGTATCCACTCGCCAGAGTCCACCTGGATTGTCCTTTTGTGACCGGTGAAGTCCAAGTCGCCATCAGGGAGAAGCCTTTTCCCATGTCTGGAGTGCAACTTCTCCTGGGCAACGACTTGGCAGAAGATCTGCAACCGTCCAACCTGATCATCATGGACAAACCCCAGGTGTGTAACTCTGTAGTGGACAATCCCATCTTTGAGTATGTTTCAGCAGAGTTCCAAGAAAGTGATGAAGTTTCTCCTCCGGTTTTGGTGACCACCCGTGCACTAGCTGCACGCTCGCAACCAGCTGACTCTACTGCTGCTACCGCTGTCCCTCACGACCCTCTGAATCTACCACCAAATCTTACCAGTTTGGAGTTCCGTAAGTTACAGAGGGAAGATCAATCATTAACACCATTATTCTTCCTGGCTGAAACTCAACCTCACAGTATCCCTGGGTTCTTCCTAGAGAATCAGTTGCTCTACCGCAGATACAGACCCAGCAAGCTGAAGGAGGATGACGATTGGGCCAATGTCGAACAACTAGTGATTCCCACCAGCATACGGCCGGATATTCTACACCTGGCCCACGGAGCTCTTTCTCACTATGGTTTCAACAAAACCTACCACGGAATCAGACATGACTACTACTGGCCAGGTATGGTAAAAGACGTAAAGCAATACGTACTACAGCATAGCTCCGTTAAACATACATACCCAAGCCATCCAGCATTACCCACAGCCTACCACCAGGAAGCAGCTCCTGTGCTTCCTTGGTCTTGCCTCCTATTACCGTAGGTTTGTGAAGAATTTTAGTACGGTGGCGACACCATTGATCTCTTAAACCAGCCCCAAGCAACGGCATAATTGGACCATTCAGTAGACCATTGCTTTTGAACAACTTAAATTCCTGCTCTGTTCTAATCCTATTCTAGCCTCGCCAGATATCACGAAGCCTTTCATTCTCCATGTCGACGCCAGTGGTACCGGCATCGGGGGTGTCCTGATGCAACAACGAGGCGAGAATGTTTTACCTGTTAGCTACTACAGTTACAAGTTAAAAACCCACCAGAAGAATTACAGCACGATCGAAAAGGAACTACTCTTCATCGTCCTGAACTTGCAGCACTTTGAATAGTACCTGCAAGGTGCTCGGTCTACCACCATCTACTCGGACCACAATACCCTACGCTTCCTGCAGCAAGCCCAATTCAACAATCAACGGCTTCTACGATGGGCTTTATATCTGCAGAATTTGAACCTGGAGATCTTCTACATCAAAGGTTCTGACAACATCATAGCAGACGCCCTCACCAGAGTTTGTGAGGTAGAGACAGCTCCACCTACTACTCTACCACCTGAAGACGTAACTTCCTCCGTAAGTGCAGACTTCGGGGGAGAGTTGTGACAATAATCTCTTTCAAGAGAGATTGAGCCTGCTCTTCTCTACATGAAGTTACGTATTTTATTCAAGAATAAAATGCTACCTTCAAGATACGACTCCCAGTAGCACAATACGTTTTGACCAGGAGACAAAATGTACCCAAAACTCACCCCCCTACTCCACTCCCTCCATGCTGGCTCGTCATCAACCAGCCAACTACCCTTCCCAGCCTGCCTGCTCCTGATTGGTGACTCGCCGACTGCACACCTGCACACTGCACCTCAGCACCCTCTACCTGAGTCGATGTCTGGGCTTGGTACAGCCACTGAAGTCAGAATATCCTTGTGCTCCCAAGCAGTGAACAATGATATATGTGTATCTGCTGGATGTTTCGCAGCTAGCGCTAATATTCTCAGCACCTAATTATTTTTCACTTTTAACTTTATTATTATTGTAGAGTAACTTCATCCCTATTATTCATTTATGTTATATTGTTTTTGACTTGTTCTTTTGCACTGTACATTGCCAAGGGATTGTCTTTGTTTATTAATTAAAGTTTCATTGTTCATACTTTGTGTTTTGCGTGTCTTCCCTTACTTTACCACAGACAGACAGAAAACAGGCAAGCAGTCTATTTTTTTTGTAAGTGTGACTAGGCATTGACACCTGCCATTGGAGGACTGCCGAACATCTACACTCCAACACTTTCCCATCACAATATATATATATTTGTATATTTATATATACATATATATATATATATATATATATATATATATATATGTATATATATATATATATATATATAATATTATATATATATATATATATATTATATATATATATATATAATTTTTATTTCTAGTCTGACGCGACATTTGAGCGCGTTTCATAAAACTTATTACACTTTAAAGACTTTAGTTTACACACACACAACTATAACTGAACAGAGCTTAAACATCTTCGATTTTATACCTGCATTTGGGTGAGGTGATATGTTATAACAGTTTTGGATGAGGTGAAAACAAACTTTCAACACAAGACAGAACACGAAACAATGGGTATATTGGGTAAGTTAAAGGGAAGAATGGAAGTAACTGCAAAGGGCTTATTGGCCCGTATTTCTTGATGCTTCTATATTGGTGCAGAGTCTTGAAGTGGGTAGAATATAGCTGTGCATTAATTGGCTGTTGATTACTGGTGTTGACTTCTTGATGTGTAGTGCCTCGCAGATATGAAGCCGCCTGCTATCGCTGTATCTATCGATGATTTCCGTGTTTTTTGTTAAGACTTCTCTGGTGATGGTCTGGTTGTGGGAAGTTTGAGGTCTGGAGAGTTTCTCATGAGTAGGTTGGCCGTTTTCTTGGTTTTATAGTAGATCATCAATTGTATCTTTTGATTTTTGTCTGTAGGGATAACGTTTCTATTAACAATATCTTTCAGGACCCTTTCCTCCGTTTTATGAGCTGTTGAGTGACTCTCAGACTGTGCCCCAGTTTCTTCAAATCTTAAAACACATTCTACGTAAGTATGTAAAGAGTACGTAAATTTGCTAATGACAATCTATTGAAAGCTCGGGAGAGGATGAAGACTAATTTCGACCAACGCAGCAAACTAAGGAAATTTAAACCAGCAGACTTCGTGTTGGCATACCTTCCTATCCCAGGTTCTCCATTGAAAAACAAGTTTTCAGGACCTTACCGTATCAAGGAGTGCAGGAACAACAACTACGTTCTTGAGACTCCTGATAGGCGGCGGAAGACCCAGTTGTGCCACGTCAACCTCCTGAAGCAGTATCAAGGTATTCCCCCTACTGTGCTGATATCTGTCTCTACATCTAAAGGTCCATACCTCCACAGTGAAACCTTCCCTGCTTCTCCCGGAAGCATTAACACTGAATTGGTGATTTCCAAATCGGAAATCCTACCTGATCTTCATCCCAATTTACAGGACTATAATAGTGCTCCTTTGCCATGTTCTAATCCTATTCTCACCTCGCTAGATATCACGAAGCCTTTCATCCTCCATGTCGACGCCAGTGGTACCGGCATCGGGGGTGACCCAATGCAACAACGAGGCGAGGAGAATCTACTTGTTAGTGACCACAGCTACAAGGAACGACAGCACAATCGACAGGGAGCTACTCATCGTTCTGAACTTGCAGCCCTTCGAACCGTACCTGAAAAGTGCTCGGTCTACCACCATCTACTTGGACCACAACCCCTTACTCTTCCTGCAGCAAGCCCAATTCAACAATCGACGGCTTCTACAATGGGCTTGATATCTGCAGAATTTCAACCTGGAGACATCTACATCAAGGGGTCTGACATCATTATAGCAGACGCCTTCTCCAGAGTCAATGAGGTAGAGGCAGCTCCACCTACCACTCTACCTCCTGAAGACGTAACTTCACCGGAACCGCAGGCTTCGGGGGAGAGTTGTGACGATAATCTCTTTCAAGAGAGATTGAGCCTGCTCTTCCCTACTTCAAGTTACGTCCAAAGATAAAAGTATAAGATGCTACATTCAAGATAGGTCACCAGTAGCACAAAACGTTTTGACCAGGAGGCAAAACGTACCCAATTCCCCCCACTCCACACACCCTCCACACGCCGGTTCGTCATCAAACCAGCTAACTATCCTTCACCAGCTTGCCTGCCCCTGATTGGCGACTCGCCGACCGTGCACCTGCACTCCGCACCTCAGCGCCCTCTACCCGAGTCGACGTCTGAGCCTGACCAGCAATCAACTTCAGAATATTCCTTGTGCTCTTAGCGTTGACATCTCTCTCTGGCATACTAGCTCATTAGCTTGTATACGAAGGGAGGTTTCAGCCATAGCCGATATTCTCAGCTCCATATTAACATTGTAATTTTGTGTTTCACATTGTCTTTGCAGTTCTTTATTATTTTCATTGAATTTTTAACTCCCCGACATTTGTCTTTATTTTCATTTATGTTTAAAGTAAATATATTAAAGTTTCATTGTTCATACTTTACGTTTTACGTGTTCCTCCCTCTAACTTACCACAGACAACAGGCAAGCAGTCAATATTTGTGTTTTAAGTGTGACCAGGCTTTGACACCTGCCATTGGAGGACTGCCGAATATATATGTGTATATATATATATATATATATATATATATATATATATATATATATATATATATATATATATATATATATATATATATATATATTAGTATATTTAGGTAGCAGTCTTTCCTGTAGACATATATTATTAAATATGACCGAAAAAGTAAGATTAATAATTCTAACACGAATTTTCTCAATTTTTCGTACATTTCTTTTCACTGTTGGAGGTAATTCAAAAATCAATTCTCCAAAATTCATTTTTATTTCTAGTCTGACGCGACACGAGCGCGTTTCGTAAAACTTATTACATTTTCAAAGACTTTAGTTTACAAATACACAACTGAATAGAACTTACACATCTCCGATTTTGTTTATATCTACATTTGAGTGAGGTGGATGGGGTGAGGTGTCATTAATAGGGTATTAATTTCATCAACACAAGACAGAACAAGAGGAGGCATTAATAGGGTATTAATTTCATCAACACAAGACAGAACACGAAACAATGGGTATTGAAATGGAAGTGATTGTAGAAAGCCTATTGGTCCATATTTCTTGATGCTTCTATATTGGAGCGGAGTCTTGAGGTGGGTAGAATATAGTTGTGCATTAATTGGCTGTTGATTGCTGGTGTTGACTTCTTAATGTGTAGTGCCTCGCAAACGTCAAGCCGCCTGCTATCGCTGTATCTATCGATGATTTCTGTGTTGTTTACTAGGATTTCTCTGGCGATGGTTTGGTTGTGGGAAGAGATTATATGTTCCTTAATGGAGCCCTGTTGTTTATGCATCGTTAAACGCCTAGAAAGAGATGTTGTTGTCTTGCCTATATACTGGGTTTTTTGGAGCTTACAGTCCCCAAGTGGGCATTTGAAGGCATAGACGACGTTGGTCTCTTTTAAAGCGTTCTGCTTTGTGTGTGGAGAGTTTCTCATGAGTAGGCTGGCCGTTTTTCTGGTTTTATAGTAAATCGTCAGTTGTATCCTCTGATTTTTGTCTGTAGGGATAACGTTTCTATTAACAATATCTTTCAGGACCCTTTCCTCTGTTTTATGAGCTGTGGAAAAGAAGTTCCTGTAAAATAGTCTAATTGGGGGTATAGGTGTTGTATTATTTGTCTCTTCAGAGGTTGCATGGCGTTTCACTTTCCTTCTTATGATGTCTTCGACGAAACCATTGGAGAAGCCGTTGTTGACTAGGACCTGCCTTACCCTACAGAGTTCTTCGTCGACTTGCTTCCATTCTGAGCTGTGGCTTAGAGCACGGTCGACATATGCGTTAACAACACTCCTCTTGTACCTGTCTGGTCAGTCGCTGTTGGCATTTAGGCACATTCCTATGTTCGTTTCCTTAGTGTAGACTGCAGTGTGGAAACCTCCGCTCTTTTCCATGACTGTTACATCTAGAAAGGGCAGCTTCCCATCCTTTTCCATCTCGTAAGTGAAATGCAGCACGGAACTCTGCTCAAATGCCTCCTTCAGCTCCTGCAGATGTCTGACATCAGGTACCTGTGTAAAAATGTCGTCAACATACCTGCAGTATATGGCCGGTTTCAAGTTCATGTCGACTAAGACTTTTTGCTCGATGGTACCCATGTAGAAGTTTGCAAACAGGACACCTAGGGGAGAACCCATGGCGACCCCATCTACTTGCTTATACATGTGCCCATCCGGGCTCAAGAAGGGTGTCTCTTTAGTACAAGCTTGGAGTAGTTTCCTTAGAATATTTTTTCTAAGGAAATTTCTAAATATTCTAAGGAAACTACTCCAAGCTTGTACTAAAGAGGCACCCTTCTTGAGCCCGGATGGGCACATGTATAAGCAAGTAGATGGGGTCGCCATGGGTTCTCCCCTAGGTGTCCTGTTTGCAAACTTCTACATGGGTACCATCGAGCAAAAAGTCTTAGTCGACATGAAATTGAAACCGGCCATATACTGCAGGTATGTTGACGACATTTTTACACAGGTACCTGAGGTCAGACATCTGCAGGAGCTGAAGGAGGCATTTGAGCAGAGTTCCGTGCTGCGTTTCACTTATGAGATGGAAAAGGATGGGAAGCTGCCCTTTCTTGATGTAACAGTCATGAAAAAGAGCGGAGGTTTCCACACTGCAGCCTACACTAAGGATGTGGGACATTTGGGGCTTGAATCTGATTATTTAAATATTAATGTAGTAAATTAAATTACGAAGGACCACCTGCTTTTATAGTAAAGAGGGAAACAGAATTTCTGATCATTAGATAATTCCTAGATGAACCAGTAACTATGTATAAATACTAGAGAATATGATCATAAAATAATTAATGGGCTGTATAATTAAATGAATCAAACCCTCAAACACCTACATTGGGGGGTTATTACTGGAACTCAGTACGTCCAGGAACTAGTGTGGTTCGTTCACTAATCCAAATTATAATAATCTAATCCTATGAATTATAGTGAAACCAATATCATTACCATGAATGGGAACATAGATTATAAGTATAAATGATAATCACAATAACACATGTTAATCCAAGGAATTCTGCATGTAAGTAATTTCAGAAATTAATAAATGAATACAAAGGAATCTTAGCTTAATGACGATTCCTTTGTGTAAGTCACGACGCTTCCTCTAATTCCCTGGGCTCGGCTGGTGACGAGTGGGATGGATTAACATGGGAGAAGGCGGCAGGGAATTCTTCTCACGTGCTGCAAAACAAATATTTACAGTAGCAACTAATTAAACTACTGAATCTCTATGTTCAAGAAATTAAGTATTTATAGGTAATAATAATAATACCTGTGGTTTGGTGTTGGTATGTCGTCACGGTCAATCACCCAGCTACTATACTACCTTTACCGAATGCATCAAATAAGAGAAGATACTTAGCTAATATGGGCACTGTATAAGTTTTAAGATTGCCGAAATTCGCGTCCCAGGCTCTGGCTTCACCTATCCTGGATAATGGCGCGCTTCACTGGCGGTCACGTGTAGTCAAGAACCAGATTAAAAAGGTTCCTTATGTTACACTGACACCAGTTGAAGATATTATCTGCAAGGTTGTTCACGCCTCACAGTGGCGACTTTCATCTGAGGATGGATAACGTCTACCCTGATGACTGGGTAATGGCGTCTCCTCGTGAGCACGATGAGGACAGGTCTGCTCGAGAGCTTCCATCCACGTGTACTGGCGTGCTCCTCCCCACGCCGCATCTCGCGTTCATTAGACAAATTATTGTCATGAATATTAGTATTTCTCGCATTTGTGCTTGAAATGTTGGAGACTGGACGGGTTTATTATTTAGAAGAGGGAAATATTATTATTTGCCAATTTAGTGATAGTAAATATAAGGGAGAGGAATTAATGTCTCTCCATGGCATTCGCTTGTGACGTTAACTTTTATTACTAGATAACCGCTATGACTCTAACGCTCTATTCGGCTTTAGTTGGAGGTCAATTCATCTGTAATTAATTATCACACAGAATGCCTTGGTTATAGAGAATCGAATTCAATTCTCAGATACATTGGATATAATGTGTTTATTGTATGAAATCTGACGCAATACTGGCGTCGGGTGACGTGAGAATTCTAGCCTACTGCACAGATGAAATTATTAGTACATGAATTCTACGTGTGTTAATTTTACTTACTACAACAATCAGTAGAGTTAGTAATAATAATGAGAATACAACAGTGTTGTATTCGGTGTTGGAAATTTCCAACATAACTCCGGGGGGAGGATTCTAGGGTCGTAGTGTACTGTGGAGTACTGACCTATCCCGAAGTGATATTAAGATTAGTAGGTTAATATGTTAGTATGTTAGTACACACATAACGAACGTCCCGGATTTATCAAGGACTTACAAGAACTCAGTCTTGCTATTTACATGTCAAATGAAACATGTTACTTATAGCCTACACAATAATTAAAGAATTGCTCTTAGTTGAGAACTATAATAGGCTTGTAGTTTCCCTTAGTGGAAACATGTATTAAATATTGAAACATTAAATGATTAAGTTATCGGTAATCAGGAACTCTCTAAAGCTCACAATAAACTCAACAACTAGGGTCGCAGTGACATGTAATGGTGTATTACGTAGCTGCTGAATCGTAGGCAAACTCAGAATAAGTTCCTAAGAACTGATAACACTATTGTATAATTATACAGTAAAGTATTATTAGTCATTTAAGATCAAGGAGACTATGACACTACAGTAAGGTCACTGTCTAGGGTCGCTGTGACTTGTAACTATTGAGTTACTAGACAATAACATCACGCAGCATCATGATCACCCCAAATTCAAATGAGGAAATTGAATTTAATGTGCACTGCCGTGCAGTAGTCATTCTGACTGATGGTACAACTAATTTGCTAACTAGCTAAAATAATAGAAAGGTAGAGAACTGAAAAGTTTATTCATTAAAATCAAGGAAAATTCTGAGTCGACAGTGAGATTAGTAGCCTAGTCATTCTGACTTATGAGCTAATTAAATGGCAGCTCATAGGCTTGACACTGTAAACTGGTTAGTACGAAATCACCTTTACATGAAATTGAGTTTATTAAATCAGTCTCTATAAGTATAGTCAACTGTAATTATGGTGAGTACAGATTAGGCTAGTACTCAGTTGACACTAACTAAAGTCCCTAAACCTACCTAAATAAATGGTTTGATTTCTAACCTACCTAAGTAAGGGACTAAGCTAATTGTGAGCAAAAATGTACTCGAATTAACATTGTGAGCAGTATTGAGCTCATTAACAGTCGAGCTATATTGAACTCGTGAACATGGTGAGCTATATTGAGCTCGTTAGCAGTGCTAACAGGGTGAGTTACAGTGAACTCGTCAACAGTGTTGACAGGGTGAGCTGCAGTGAGCTCGTTAGCAGTGCTAACAGGGAGTTACAGTGAACTCGTCAACAGTGTTGACAGGGTGAGCTACAGTGAGCTCGTTAGCAGTGCTAACAGGGTGAGTTACAGTGAACTCGTCAACAGTGTTGACAGGGTGAGCTACAGTGAGCTCGTTAGCAGTGCTAACAGGGTGAGTTACAGTGAACTCGTCAACAGTGTTGACAGGTGAGCTCGTTAGCAGTGCTAACAGGGTGAGTTACGTGAACTCGTCAACAGTGTTGACAGGGTGAGCTACAGTGAGCTCGTTAACAGTTAACAGGGTGAGTTCAGTGAACTCGTCAACAGTGTTGACAGGGTGAGCTGCAGTGAGCTCGTTAACAGTTAACAGGGGAGTTCAGTGAACTCGAATTAACGAGGTGGAGTTTTGCATCATTCAATTATCATGACGAGCAGTGCTCGTGGCATGGGGAACATTAAAACGTTCGATTGTCATGGCGAGCAATATTAAGCTCGTACGCATGGGGAACAAGCACTCATATTATTACGTTAATTCTAAGGTGAGCTATATTAAGCTCATGAAGCATGTTAATTAACAATGCTAATGTTTAACGATAATGCATTAAACATATTAGTTCTGTAAATTCGCTTACGTATTAGTAAGTTTGCAAGTTTGTTCGTGCTGCGCTCCTACACTAAATAAGCAGAAACGAAAGAAAAACAACTCAAACAAATGGATGCAAGTATTTATCACTAACTCTTAGTGCAGAAAACATGGTATTAAGAAGGTTTTCTTGGCAAACCTTTAAGCGCAAGTATAGTGGACCAGTGGTCCTAGTGAATTTGTAATTACTAAATTGCTTGGATGACTTCATAGATTACTAATTAAAACCTAGGGATACTAGATTCTCTAGCCCAACATTACAATTTACCTAGGAAGACTGAGTGTGGTCAATTACTACTTGTCGAGAATAATTCTAGGTCTGCAGTGAATTCAAAAGTTTGGTCGCTGTGACTGTACTTGTTTGAGTACGGACCATTGGTTTTCACTGAGAGCTATGAAACATCTCGGCGAGTATCAATTGCACTACATTCAATCTGAGTTTATTACTCAGCTGCGTTTCTCCTTTTAGCTTGCTGCTGGAGAATTGATTTACTGCTGACTAATTTATTATTGTTGGCAGGCTTAGGCTTGTTCACATTCAGAACTTTACCAGTAAGTAAGTAGCCACCTGCAGATTGGAGCATATTCATTCCCAATCGTTTAACATGTCCAGTTATGAACTGTAATAGTAGTCGGCTCCTACTAGTACATCTACATTGTTAAGGCGGTCAGACGTTAACTTGTTGTCAGCCAAATTAATTTCACGTTCCTGCAGGAAGTGGGCTGTGTACCCCAGACCCTTAATATTTAAGTCTAAAGGTATTTGATCTACAACAATGGCTTGGACAGCCTTGGCATGACTACCTAGTCGTACAAGCGGTTGAACTACTGAGTATTCATGGGTTCCTCGATTTATCATGAACCCTGACAAGTTTAATTTTACCTGTCCTATTGGTTGTAAATTAAGTGCCTCTGCTGCCCTTTGAGTAATGAAAGTTCTCTGGGAACCTTAATCAAATAGTCCACGTATGGTGATCTTGGCTCCTCTGTTCTTCACTTGAAGTTGGGCAGTAGGCAAAGCAGCATCCACTTGAGATGCTTGTGAAGTTACGCTGTACACATCTCGCACCTTGCAGCACTGTACTGGTGTAGATTCTCTACGTCCTATTCTAGGATTGACATAATTAGTCCTAACTAATTTGCACAGTGCAGCATGATGCTTGCCCCTTCTACACCTATTGCAGGTGTTCAGTGGGGTGTCACAGCTGTTAACATTATGTGGTTTGAGACACCTAGTACATTTGTGTAACTGTTTGAGTCGTCTGACTCTTGTGTCTCTATTAGGATAATTAGTACATTTGTACAGAGAATGTTTTGATTGCAAAACAAGCACATTCCCCATCCTACAGATCGTTTAGGGGTTACCGATTTAGGTAAAACAGTATTTGCAGGTTGTGATGGTTTTGCTGTTGCATTTGCTTGTTATTTATTCTCTTGGGAGTACTTGGTGTACTCTGGGGAACCATTAACAGGCTCTTGGGAGTGCTCTTTGGACTATTAGGTCTCTTAGGAGCACCCGTGGGACTCTTAGGCCTCACTGATGAATCAGTGTTTGACTGATTGTTGTTACATTGATTATTAGCACCTTTGTTATTTAGTGACAGTGTCACTTTAGGAGTTTCAGGTAAGGAAACTGATGTAGGTACAGTTTTGGTGCATTCAGATTCAGCATTAACTGCTTGGTCTGCTGTATGATTGCTCATATTGCGCAAACCTGTAAATATATCCTGCATTGACAGGGTATTACCATTCTGGCATACATATAATTTATTAAGTGTGTCACCAGACAATTTTCTCTGGATGATAATTTTAGTCATCCACTCAGTAGTTGGGTGATCCACCTCTTTACTGAAAGAATTTATCTGTGACTCAAGCTGAAAACTAAAGGCTTGTAAAGAGTCAACTGATTGTTCTGGTGAAGACAGATTTAATAATTGGTGCACAAGGTTTATAATAGTCTTCTCATTGTTAGCACTTATTTTAGAAGGCTGTTGTGAGCAATTGTGACCATTACTTGTGTTGCTTAAGGCTTCTTATTTAGCCTCAGCTTTAATTATAGCTTCAACTGCTGCTGCAGCATTAGTTTTATCATTTTCTGGTTCAGATTCACTGATCATTGCAGCTTCACTTGTTTCATCTGTAGCTTCACTTGTTTCTCTGGGTTCTGGTGATAAGCTAGTTAATTCAGTAGCCTTATGTATTGAACTTATAGAATCCAGGGAACATTGAGAAGAGTGGTCTGAAAATTGGTCAGACTCTGTAAACAAATCATCACATGAAGCCGTATTAGATGAGAGGTTAGAAAATGAAGGTTGAACTTCAGTTATGGATTCTATGTAGTGATCAGTATTGATTAGAGGATTCTCCTCATCTTGAGGTAGCTCAAGTATTTCATCTGAGCTTGGTGTTAACTCGGATACAGGTCTATTAATGATCTGATCTATCCACTCGGGAATATCTAGTCTCGTGAGCACCTTATCATATTGGTCTAACCTGGTTTGAACGCTACGTTCATAGTTATCAAGCTCAGATTCTGTTAGACATAAGTCGTCTGTGACAGTATGATCGGTCTGGAGTAAATTCCTGTGGGACTCGATTACAGTCTTGATATAATCATATTTTTTGTTAGCGCTCCTTATGGAACTTGCTATTCTGTAGACGTAATCTGGGTCAGTTTCTACACAGTTGTCACATTTGATAAACTGTTTTCCTAGCTGAAGTTGAAGAGCTGTCAAGAATCTTGCATTCCTTTCTAGAGGATTCATTCTTGCGGTAAATTGAGCCTGATAGGGCTTATGTAGCTAGTGGTATAGCTATGGTGTCTGCTCCTTGATGTAGAGCAGGTATAATTATTGACAGCCTGGTATTTCTTGAGGCTGGTTGTAATTTACCTCATTTAGAGGTTAGCTACCTACCTAATAATAAGCAACTAAGATTTGAGTGGTACCTTGGTCTCACTACAGGTGTTCCTCAGCTTAGCTCTTCTAAATCAGCCTCGGATGGGTAGTGGACTTATAGTAACACTCAAAGAATACATAGAAATATGCAATAAAATAATTACACAATAAATGGTTAATCCACCCTTGATAGGGTCAGCACAAAAGAATAATATATGTGTCACTAACTAGCTCAAGCCTAGTCGTGAGAATTTCTACTTAAGAAACTACAACTATATTTAGTCTGTGCTTGTGCCAAATTCAACACAATCACAGCCTAAATTGCTACCTAATAAAGGTTGGCAAAGATTATATTATGGTGCAGTAATGTGCAAATAATTGTGCTGTGTTTTTGGGTTTTTTGTATTTATATAATATACACTTGTATAATTATGTGCATAAGAAATTAAATGAACACAAAAGAATTAATTGTGTTTGGCAAGTATTCTACTGCCGTAATATTATCTAACTCCTGAATGTACTCCTAATTGTGGAATAAAATGTTATCAAGGTTAGTAATGATTAACTAGTATGAGATCAGTAATTTATATTAGTATACTGGATCCCTAAATGTTAATGATCCACTGACTTGAGTGAATCAGTAACTGTAACATGAATTCAGGCTATAATGGACAGTCTGCTGACAGCCATATATTGAAACATTGGTATAGCCTAAATGGTTAACACTTAATTGGTGTTAGTGATTAATATATGGTTATGAGCTGTTGCTCTTGGTGACCTAAAGATTCTACTTCAGTATGAAGTGTAGGTCTAAGTGTTGTGAGTAATTGGCTATGACCTACTAAAGCTACCTTATACATGAGGTGAAAGTAGCAATATGTTAGTGTGATCTAGACTAACTGATGTGTTACACTGTTAGTTGACACAATTAATTAAATAGTTAGTCTAGCTTATGTCACAAAAGGATTAGTTATTAATGATTAATATTGTAATTATAAATTTAATGCCTATCCGGTTCGAAGGACCATAATGTGGGACATTTAGGGCTTGAATCTAATTATTTAAATATTAATGCAGTAAATTAAAATTACGAAAGACCACCCGCTTTTATAGTAAAGAGGGAAACTGAGAAATTATGATCTTTAGATAATTACTAGATGAACCAGTAACTATGGATAAAATACTAGAGAATATGATCATAGAAATAATTAATGAGCTGTATAATTAAATGAATCAAACCCTCAAACACCTACATTGGGGGGTTATTACTGGAACTCAGTACGTCCAGGAACTATTGTGGTTCGTTCACTAATCCAAGATATAATAATCTAATCCTATGAATTATTATGAAACCAATGTCATTACCATTAATGGGAACATAGATTATGAATATAATAATGATAATCACAATAAACACATGTCAATCCAAAAAGAGTTCTGCATGTAAATAATTCCAGATAATTAATAAAGGAAAAACAAAGGAATCTTAGCTTAATGACGATTCCTTTGTGTAAGTCACGATGCTTCCTCTGACTCTCCTGGGCTCGGCTGGCTGACGAGTGGGATGGATTAACATGGGAGAAGGCAGCAGGGAGAATTCTTCTCACGTGCTGCAAAACAAATATTTACAGTAGCAACTAATTAAACTACTGAATCTATATGTTCAAGAAATTAATATTAATAAGAGATAATGGGTAAAACCTGTGGTTTGGTGTTGGTATACGTCGTCACGACAAATCACCCAGCTACCATTCTACACCCTATACGATGCATCAAATAAGGATAAGATACTTAGCTAATATGGGCACTGTATAAGTTTTAAGATTGCCGAAAATTCGTGCCCCAGGCTCTGGCTTCACCTATCCTGGATAATGGTGCGCTTCACTGGCCGGTCACGTGTAGTCAAGAACCAGATTAATTTAAAAAGGTTCCTTATATTACACTGACACCAGTTGAAGATATTGTCTGCAAGGTTGTTCATGCCTCACAGTGGCGACTTTCTTCTGAGGATGGATAACGTTTACCCTGATGACTGGGTAATGGCGTCTCCTCATGAGCACGACGCGAACAGGTCCGCTCGAGAGCTTATGCACACGTGTACTGGCATGCCCTCCTTCCCCACGCCGCGTCTCGCGTTCATTAGACAAATTATTGTCATGAATATTAGTATTTCTCGCATTTGTGCTTGAAATGTTGGAGACAGGACGGGTTTATTATTTAGAAGAGGGAAATATTATTATTTGCCAGTTTCGTGATAGTAAAAATATAAGGGAGAGGAATTAATGTCTCTCCATGGCATTCACTTGTGACGTTAATTTTATTACTAGATAACTGCTATGACTCTAACGCTCTATTCGGCCTTTAGTTGGAGGTCAATTCATCTGTAATTATCACACAGAACGCCTTGGTTTTAGAGAATCGAATTCAATTCTCAGATACATTGGATATAATGTGTTTATTGCAATGAAACCTGACGCAATACTGGCGTCGGGTGACGAGAATTCTAGCCTATTGCACAGATGAAATTATTAGTACATGTGAATTCTGCGTTGTGTTAATTTTACTTACTACAATAATCAGTAGAGTTAGTAATAACTAATGAGAAGACAACAGTGTTGTATTCGGTGTTGGAAATTTCCAACAGGCAAATCGGGCCTTGCATAGTAGACTGAGAAGTGCGTTCTGGCTACTAGGTACGATATATATATATATATATATATATATTGTGACGATAATCTCCTGCAAGAGATTGAGCCTGCTCTTCCCTCCAAAAAATACGTCGTTACAAATATATAAAACTACTATGGAAGAAATGTCCAACAACGACAACAACATCTCCAAGGTTTGCCAGAGCGCAAAACGTATGCAGCCAGGGACACCTGCTTCACCTCAAACCGCCAAACTACCTGTCTTGTTGCCGGCTCCTCGCTGATTGGCCGCCGGTCTGGCTGCAACTGCACTCAACCCACCATACTACTCGATGTCTGGGGCCGCCACGACCTCAGTCCTCAGAATATTCAGTGCTTTCATACGGTTAACACTTCTTCCTGGTAGACTAAAGCTTTGGCTTACGTGTACTAAGAGAGGTGATAGCTTAAAGACAATATTCCTGCACCTCTCATTTTATTGTATATTGCACAGCTTGTTATTGCTCACTTGTCTTAACGTAACTTTTCACTTTGTCATTTAAATTATTCTTATTATTTTGATTCATTGATTTTATTATACGAATTTGTATGTCCATTTTATTCATGTTTTGTTTATTTAACGTAATTAAAATTTCATTGTTAAAGTTTACTTGTGTTTTGTGTGTCTTCTCCTTACCTTACCACAGACGAAGTTCCAGATTTTCTATTTTTTTTAATACTATGTGACGAGGCCATACCCCTAGCTTTGAACAGCCGAACACCAACGCGTTACCGTCACATATTATATGGGGGCCTGTCCTAGGAGCTTCACTCAGGTACTGGTGCCAAGTGGTAATTTATGGTAAGCGTATTTAACTTTGTTAACGTAGCTTTTACTATTTTTCATATTCAATTTCATTTTTTATATGGTGCGGTGTATTGTGCATTACGAGAGTAACATATGGTGAAGGTGAGACAACTTTGGATTACGTGGTGACTGTAGGCCGCAGTCATACTCTTAATTGGTCATCTCTCCCTCCGTGTTGTTACTCGTGTTTACCATCTTTGTCCCTTGGATATTTCTCATTTTGACAGATCATCATATTGGTACCCTGGTACTGTGGTCTGCCCCGGGTCAAGAGTACCCAATCTTCTGCAATCTGACTGTAGGAGGACAAAGAGGGCCATAGTTCCTCTAGCTCGAACTTTAGTTGCTGAATTGGGACCTCAGCAGCAGTTCTCGTCACCAGTTGGCACCTCGCACCCCTACACGTCAGTCAGAGATGATGATACATACAACGGTAGGGAATTAGCTTACTTTTTCAGAGCACAAAAGTTCGCTAATTCTGTAAGTATCATATTAAATTCAGTAGGAAAAACTTGCTTTATGTCCTATAGAGACTCGGCAAGGTATGCCTACATCCTTGGACTACCAATTTTACTTTTGAGGCAATTTACTGTTTCATTTGTTTTCGAAACTCTGTTTCATTTGTTAGTAGGATTTTCTTGCCCTTATCCTCTTACATGAGTACGGGTACAAGATTTCCTGCGCCTTTGATTTAAATTAATCATTTAACATCTTGTACTTAACTTTAATTGTTAAAGATCCCACAGGATAGGTATCAGTTGCCACGTTGTCCTGTTTCTGACATTCACTATAACTGAATATTCGTGTTACATTTATTTGCTAATTTCACCATGTTTCGTCTCCAAGCTTTCCGTGCAAATCCAGCAGGTGAAATAGGGACTTTAAATCGTGCCAAGAGGACTGAATTACAAACTCTTGCACATGAGTATCAACTAGAAGTTCCCTACCAAGCCAACAAAAATGACCTACACAACCTGTTGCTGGATTACTATTTAGAGCAAGGTAAGATAGACTCTGAAACTCATGAAACTTACTATATTGCAGATAAAACTGATTTGGCAACGATGAAACTCAAACTAGAGCTGGCCAAGATTGAACGTGCTTTGAGCAGCACAAGAAGAAGCAGCTGCCATACGAAGGGAAGAACAAGAACGTGAGGCTGCCTTAAGAAGGGAAGAAATCACTCTCAGAGAACGTGAAACTACTTTGAGGAGAGGAAGAACAAGAACGCGAAGCTGCCTTGAGGAGAGAAGAACACGAACGTGAGGTCGCATTACTCCGTGAACGTGAACGAGTACAGCTTGAAACACTCCAGGAGCGGAACGCGTACAGCTTGAAAGCAAACAACGTGAGTTGGAGATGCAACGCGAACATGACAAGCAACAAGACTCTGGCTCTAGAGTGTCGTCAACGCGAAATCGCGTTGGAAACTTCACACTTCACTCAACGCCAGCAAGCTACTGCCAATCTTCCCGTCAGTTTTAATATATCACATGCAAGTAAGTTAATGCCATCCTTTGTAGAAGCAGAAGTTGATGTTTTTTACCACCTTTGAAACCCTTGCTAATCAACTCAGTTGGCCTGTCGACCAATGGGCCACACTTCTCAGAGTCCATCTTACAGGTAGAGCTGCAGTCACACTCAGTACTTTGGCGTCTGAGAATGACTACCACACTCTGAAACAAGCAGTGTTGGACGCCTACCTCCTTTCCACGGAAAGTTATAGAAGGAAATTCCGTGACCACCTGAAGGCAAGTACCACTACCTTCCTCGAGTTTGCTAACACAAAACGGAGATATTTCATGAAATGGCTGGAAGCAGCACATGTCTCTACTTTTACAGAACTCGTCAACCTGATGCTTGTTGAAGAATTCTTGAGGCGTGTGCCGCCTCCTGTCCGTCTCTACTTAGCAGATAAAGAAGAAACCGACTACCTGAAGTGTGCTAAGTCGGCTGACACTTACAGCCTCATCCACCGGCTGACACCCGAACCATCCTCCAGTAAGAAGTCGTGGTACAGTTACGAGAAAGTGAGCCCGATCAAGCTGGTTCGCAACTGTACTGCAAGTATTGTAGACTCTATGGACATACCATAGACAAGTGTGGTAAGTCTCAATACAAGGGAACCACTGACCCACAGAAACCCAAACCAACTCCTCCTAAGTCCGGTAAGCCTGTGATGAATGTTGGTGTTAATGTTAATGATCTTCTCTTTTCAGTAACCACCTGTATACTGGAACTATCTCTGCCAACGGTTCAAATCCGGAGGGACGTTTCAAATTGAAGATCTTGAGGGACACAGCGGCTCTTCAATCGATCATCTTGAAGTCGGCCGTGCCCAACATCGTCTACACCGGAGAAACTGTCTTCATCACTGACCTCACTGCTACCACTCCATACCCTCTCGCCAGAGTCCACCTGGATTGTCCCTACGTGAACGGAGAAGTCCAAGTCGCCGTCAGGGAAAAGCCTTTTCCCATGCCTGGAGTGCAACTTCTCCTAGGCAACGACTTGGCAGAAGACCTGCAACCGACCACCTGATCGTCATGGACAAACCCCAGGTGTGTAACTCTGTGCCAAGTAACCCTATTCTAGCGTATGTTCCAGCAGAGGTTCAAGAGAGTGATGAAGTTTCTCCTCCGGTTCTCGTGACCACCCGTGCACAAGCCGCACGTCCACAGCCAGCTGACCCTACTGCTACCGCTGTCCCTCAAGACCCTCAGAAACTACCCCCGCATCTGACCAAGTTGGAGTTCCGTACGTTGCAGAGGGAAGATCTTACTTTAACACCATTGTTTTTCCAGGCTGAGACTCAACCCGACAGTATTCCTGGGTTCTTCCTAGAGAACGACTTGCTCTACCGCAGATATAGACCCAGTAAACTGAAGGAGGAGGACGATTGGGCCAACATCGAACAACTTGTGATTCCTACCAGCCTGCGGCCCACTATTCTACACTGGCCCACGGAGCATTCTCCCACTACGGCTTCAACAAGACTTACCATGGAATTCGTCAAGACTACTACTGGCCAGGTATGGTAAATAGCGTCAAACAGTGTCATACATGTCAGATGGCAGGCAAACCGAACATCTCCATTCCAGAGCGCCACTGATTCCCATACAGGTGCCTGCGGAACCTTTCCACAGACTCATAATAGACTGTGTGGTCCTTTACCTCGGACCAGTTCAGGTAACGCCTACATCCTAACCCTCCTGTGTCCTACCACCAGATTTCCCATAGCAGTTCCAGTGAAGAACATCACGGCTGCTACGGTTATAAAACATCTATTGAAGATCTTCACTCAATACGGATTTCCCAGGGAGATTCAGAGCGACTGTGGAACCAACTTCACCAGTGATCTCTTCAAAAGGACACTGGAGGAGTTCAACATCAAACAGGTATTGTCCAGCCCCTATCATCCTGCTTCACAGGGTTCTCTTGAACGTAGTCATCAGACAATCAAAGCACTCTTGAAAAAGTTTTGTAGTGAAACCTCTAAGGATTGGATAAGCAGATTGACCTTTATAATGTGTATTTACAGAAGTCTCCCCAATGAGTCCCTATAGTATCTCCTTATGAGATGCTCTACGGCCGTAAGTGCCGTACTCCCTTAAGGCTTTCAAAGACTCTTCAGAGATGCCACCTTCAGTGAGCATCAGAATGTGCCCCAGTTTCTTCAAACCTTCAACACATTCTAGAGAGAGTCCACCGCTTTGCCCATGATAATCTATTGAAAGCCCAGGAGAGGATGAACACTCATTACAACCAGACCAGCAAAGTAAGAAAATTTAAACCAGGAGACTTCATTCTAGCATACTTCCCTATCCCAGGTTCACCTTTACAAAACAGGTTTTCAGGACCCTACCGCGTCAAAGAGTGCAGAAATAACAACAACTACGTCATAGAGACTCCAGATAGGCGGCGGAAGACCCAGCTGTGCCACGTCAACCTCCTGAACAATATAATGGTACTCCTCCCACTGTCCTGATTAACTGTTCTACCTTCACAGAACCTACATCCACAGTGAGACCTTCCCAGCTTCTCCTCCCGAAAGCACTGACAAGGAGTCGGCGCTTTATAATTCCGAAATCCTTAATGATCTTCCAAATACTTTCAGGATAATAATCGTGCTCCTTTGCCCTATTCTAATTCCACTCTCACCTCGTCAGATAAGCCCTTCATCCTCCATGTCGACGCCAGTGGTACCGACGTTGGTGGTGTCGTGATGCAGCAACGAGGCGAGAAGAATACACCTGTCAGCGACTACTGCTACAAGGAACTACGGAACCATTGGCAAGGAGCTACTCTTCATCATCCTGAAGCTCCAGCACTTCACTCCACACCTGCAAAGTGCTCGGTCCACCATCAACACGGACCACACCACCCTACACCTCCTGCAGCACGCCCACTTCACATCTCAACGTCTTCTACTATGGGCTTGCTAACTGCAGAAATTCAACCTGGAGACACGCTATACCAAGATTCTGACAATCTTAGCCCATGATCTCTCCAGAGTTTATGAAGTAGAAGCGACTCCATCTATTACTCCACCACATAACGACGTACTTCTTCCAGAACCGCAGGCTTCGGGGAGAGTTGTGACGATAATCTCCTGCAAGAGATTGAGCCTGCTCTTCCCTCCAAAAAATACGTCGTTACAAATATATAAAACTACTATGGAAGAAATGTCCAACAACGACAACAACATCTCAAGGTTTGCCAGAGCGCAAAAACGTATGCAGCCAGGGACACCTGCTTCACCTCAAACTGCCAAACTACCTGTCTTGTTGCCGGCTCCTCGCTGATTGGCCGCCGGTCTGGCTGCAACTGCACTCAACCCTAATACTACTCGATGTCTGGGGCCGCCACGACCTCAGTCCTCAGAATATTCAGTGCTTTCATACGGTTAACACTTCTTCCTGGTAGACTAAAGCTTTGGCTTACGTGTACTAAGAGAGGTGATAGCTTAAAGCCATTATTCCTGCACCTCTCATTTTATTGTATATTGCACAGCTTGTTATTGCTCACTTGTCTTAACGTAACTTTTCACTTTGTCATTTAAATTATTCTTATTATTTTGATTGATTGATTTTATTATACGAATTTGTATGTCCATTTTATTCATGTTTTGTTTATTTAACGTAATTAAAATTTCATTGTTAAAGTTTACTTGTGTTTTGTGTGTCTTCTCCTTACCTTACCACAGACGAAGTTCCAGATTTTCTATTTTTTTAATACTATGTGACGAGACAATACCCCTAGCTTTGAACAGCCGAACACCATATATATATATATATATATATATATATATATATTATATAATATATATATATATATATATATATATATATATATTTTATTAAATATGACCGAAAAAGTAAGATTAATAATTCTAACACGAATTTTCTCAATCTTTCGTACATTATGCTTCACTGTTGGAGGTAAATCAAAAATCACTTCTCCAAAATTCATTTTTATTTCTAGTCTGACGCGACACGGGCGCGTTTCGTAAAACTTATTACATTTTCAAAGACTTCACAAATACACAACTGATTAGAACTTGCGTTTCCCTGATTTTATATCTACATTTGAGTGAGGTGGGAAGGGTGATGTGGCATTACATTTGAGTAAGGTGGGAAGGATGATGTGGCATTAGAGGATATTAATAGGGTATTAAAAGTATCAACACAAGACAGAACACGAAACAATGGATATTGAATAGAAGTGTTTGTAGAAAGCCTATTGGTCCATATTTCTTGATGCTTCTATATTGGAGCGGAGTCTTGAGGTGGGTAGAATATAGTTGTGCAATAATTGGCTGTTGATTGCTGGTGTTGACTTCTTGATGTGTAGTGCCTCGCAAACGTCGAGCCGCCTGCTATCGCTGTATCTATCGATGATTTCTGTGTTGTTTACTAGGATTTCTCTGGCGATGGTTTGGTTATGGGAAGAGATTATATGTTCCTTAATGGAGCCCTGTTGTTTATGCATCGTTAAACGCCTAGAAAGAGATGTTGTTGTCTTGCCTATATACTGGGTTTTTTGGAGCTTACAGTCCCCAAGTGGGCATTTGAAGGCATAGACGACGTTAGTCTCTTTTAAAGCGTTCTGTTTCGTGTCTGGAGAGTTTCTCATGAGTAGGCTGGCCGTTTTTCTGGTTTTATAGTAAATCGTCAGTTGTATCCTCTGATTTTTGTCTGTAGGGATAACGTTTCTATTAACAATATCTTTCAGGACCCTTTCCTCTGTTTTATGAGCTGTGGAAAAGAAGTTCCTGTAAAATAGTCTAATAGGGGGTATAGGTGTTGTGTTAGTTGTCTCTTCGGAGGTTGCATGGCTTTTCACTTTCCTTCTTATGATGTCTTCGATGAAACCATTGGAGAAGCCGTTATTGACTAGAACCTGCCTTACCCTACAGAGTTCTTCGTCGACTTGCTTCCATTCTGAGCTGTGGCTGAGAGCACGGTCGACGTATGCGTTAACAACACTCCTCTTGTACCTGTCAGGGCAGTCGCTGTTGGCATATAGGCACATTCCTATGTTTGTTTCCTTTGTGTAGACTGCAGTGTGGAAACCTCCGCCCTTTTCCATGACTGTTACATCTAGAAAAGGCAGCTTCCCATCCTTTTCCGTCTCGTAAGTGAAACGCAGCACGGAACTCTGCTCAAATGCCTCCTTCAGCTCCTGCAGATGTCTGACATCAGGTACCTGTGTAAAAATGTCGTCAACATACCTGCAGTATATGGCCGGTTTCAAGTTCATGTCGACTAAGACTTTTTGCTCGATGGTACCCATGTATAAGTTTGCAAACAGGACACCTAGGGGAGAACCCATAGCGACCCCATCTACTTGCTTATACATGTGCCCATCCGGGCTCAAGAAGGGTGCCTCTTTAGTACAAGCTTGGAGTAGTTTCCTCAGAATACTTTCTGGCATGTCAAGATGAGTACAGGCTGGATCACGATACACTCTGTCGGCTATCATTCCGATTGTCTCGTCCACAGGTACGTTGGTAAACAGCGATTCTACGTCCAACGAGGCTCTTATCCCTGTGGCCCGTGCGCCCCGCAGTAAGTCCACAAATTCCTTTGGAGACTTCAGGCTGAAGGCGCAAGGAACATAAGGAGTCAGCAGGCCGTTGAGTCGCTTCGCCAATCTGTACGTGGGTGTGGGTATCTGGCTAATGATTGGCCGAAGTGGGTTTCCAGGCTTGTGCGTCTTGACATTTCCATACGCATATCCAGGTTTATATTCCCCAATGATCTTTGGCAGGTGGAGTCCGGATTTCTTGGCGTTCACAGTTTCGATCAGTTTGTTGACCTTTGCTTTTAATTCGGCTGTAGTGTCCTTCGTTACCCTTTGGAACTTAGTCATATATGTCATTCTTAAAAAGACGAATATCTGGCGAAAATGAACATCATACTCTCTGACTAAGTTCCAAAGGGTAACGAAGGACACTACAGCCGAATTAAAAGCAAAGGTCAACAAACTGATCGAAACTGTGAACGCCAAGAAATCCGGACTCCACCTGCCAAAGATCATTGGGGAATATAAACCTGGATATGCGTATGGAAATGTCAAGACGCACAAGCCTGGAAACCCACTTCGGCCAATCATTAGCCAGATACCCACACCCACGTACAGATTGGCGAAGCGACTCAACGGCCTGCTGACTCCTTATGTTCCTTGCGCCTTCAGCCTGAAGTCTCCAAAGGAATTTGTGGACTTACTGCGGGGCGCACGGGCCACAGGGATAAGAGCCTCGTTGGACGTAGAATCGCTGTTTACCAACGTACCTGTGGACGAGACAATCGGAATGATAGCCGACAGAGTGTATCGTGATCCAGCCTGTACTCCTCTTGACATGCCAGAAAGTATTCTGAGGAAACTACTCCAAGCTTGTACTAAAGAGGCACCCTTCTTGAGCCCGGATGGGCACATGTATAAGCAAGTAGATGGGGTCGCTATGGGTTCTCCCCTAGGTGTCCTGTTTGCAAACTTATACATGGGTACCATCGAGCAAAAAGTCTTAGTCGACATGAACTTGAAACCGGCCATATACTGCAGGTATGTTGACGACATTTTTACACAGGTACCTGATGTCAGACATCTGCAGGAGCTGAAGGAGGCATTTGAGCAGAGTTCCGTGCTGCGTTTCACTTACGAGACGGAAAAGGATGGGAAGCTGCCTTTTCTAGATGTAACAGTCATGGAAAGGGCGGAGGTTTCCACACTGCAGTCTACACAAAGGAAACAAACATAGGAATGTGCCTAAATGCCAACAGCGACTGCCCTGACAGGTACAAGAGGAGTGTTGTTAACGCATACGTCGACCGTGCTCTCAGCCACAGCTCAGAATGGAAGCAAGTCGACGAAGAACTCTGTAGGGTAAGGCAGGTTCTAGTCAATAACGGCTTCTCCAATGGTTTCATCGAAGACATCATAAGAAGGAAAGTGAAAAGCCATGCAACCTCCGAAGAGACAACTAACACAACACCTATACCCCCTATTAGACTATTTTACAGGAACTTCTTTTCCACAGCTCATAAAACAGAGGAAAGGGTCCTGAAAGATATTGTTAATAGAAACGTTATCCCTACAGACAAAAATCAGAGGATACAACTGACGATTTACTATAAAACCAGAAAAACGGCCAGCCTACTCATGAGAAACTCTCCAGACACGAAACAGAACGCTTTAAAAGAGACTAACGTCGTCTATGCCTTCAAATGCCCACTTGGGGACTGTAAGCTCCAAAAAACCCAGTATATAGGCAAGACAACAACATCTCTTTCTAGGCGTTTAACGATGCATAAACAACAGGGCTCCATTAAGGAACATATAATCTCTTCCCATAACCAAACCATCGCCAGAGAAATCCTAGTAAACAACACAGAAATCATCGATAGATACAGCGATAGCAGGCGGCTCGACGTTTGAGAGGCACTACACATCAAGAAGTCAACACCAGCAATCAACAGCCAATTATTGCACAACTATATTCTACCCACCTCAAGACTCCGCTCCAATATAGAAGCATCAAGAAATATGGACCAATAGGCTTTCTACAAACACTTCTATTCAATATCCATTGTTTCGTGTTCTGTCTTGTGTTGATACTTTTAATACCCTATTAATATCCTCTAATGCCACATCATCCTTCCCACCTTACTCAAATGTAATGCCACATCACCCTTCCCACCTCACTCAAATGTAGATATAAAATCAGGGAAACGCAAGTTCTAATCAGTTGTGTATTTGTGAAGTCTTTGAAAATGTAATAAGTTTTACGAAACGCGCCCGTGTCGCGTCAGACTAGAAATAAAAATGAATTTTGGAGAAGTGATTTTTGATTTACCTCCAACAGTGAAGCATAATGTACGAAAGATTGAGAAAATTCGTGTTAGAATTATTAATCTTACTTTTTCGGTCATATTTAATAAAATATGTCTACAGGAAAGACTGCTACCAAAATATACTAATATATATATATATATATATATATATATATATATATATATAGTGACGGTAACGCGTTGGTGTTCGGCTGTTCAAAGCTAGGGGTATTGTCTCGTCACATAGTATTAAAAAATAATAGAAATCTGGAACTTCGTCTGTGGTAAGGTAAGGAGAAGACACACAAAACACAAGTAAACTTTAACAATGAAATTTTAATTACGTTAAATAAACAAAACATGAATAAAATGGACATACAAATTCGTATAATAAAATCAATCAATCAAAATAATAAGAATAATTTAAATGACAAAGTGAAAAGTTACGTTAAGACAAGTGAGCAATAACAAGCTGTGCAATATACAATAAAATGAGAGGTGCAGGAATAATGGCTTTAAGCTATCACCTCTCTTAGTACACGTAAGCCAAAGCTTTAGTCTACCAGGAAGAAGTGTTAACCGTATGAAAGCACTGAATATTCTGAGGACTGAGGTCGTGGCGGCCCCAGACATCGAGTAGTATTATGGGTTGAGTGCAGTTGCAGCCAGACCGGCGGCCAATCAGCGAGGAGCCGGCAACAAGACAGGTAGTTTGGCAGTTTGAGGTGAAGCAGGTGTCCCTGGCTGCATACGTTTTGCGCTCTGGCAAACCTTGGAGATGTTGTTGTCGTTGTTGGACATTTCTTCCATAGTAGTTTTATATATTTGTAACGACGTATTTTTTGGAGGGAAGAGCAGGCTCAATCTCTTGCAGGAGATTATCGTCACAACTCTCCCCCGAAGCCTGCGGTTCTGGAAGAAGTACGTCGTTATGTGGTGGAGTAATAGATGGAGTCGCTTCTACTTCATAAACTCTGGAGAGATCATGGGCTAAGATGTTGTCAGAATCTTGGTATAGCGTGTCTCCAGGTTGAATTTCTGCAGTTAGCAAGCCCATAGTAGAAGACGTTGAGATGTGAAGTGGGCGTGCTGCAGGAGGTGTAGGGTGGTGTGGTCCGTGTTGATGGTGGACCGAGCACTTTGCAGGTGTGGAGTGAAGTGCTGGAGCTTCAGGATGATGAAGAGTAGCTCCTTGCCAATGGTTCCGTAGTTCCTTGTAGCAGTAGTCGCTGACAGGTGTATTCTTCTCGCCTCGTTGCTGCATCACGACACCACCAACGTCGGTACCACTGGCGTCGACATGGAGGATGAAGGGCTTATCTGACGAGGTGAGAGTGGAATTAGAATAGGGCAAAGGAGCACGATTATTATCCTGAAAGTATTTGGGAAGATCATTAAGGATTTCGGAATTATAAAGCGCCGACTCCTTGTCAGTGCTTTCGGGAGGAGAAGCTGGGAAGGTCTCACTGTGGATGTAGGGTTCTGTGAAGGTAGAACAGTTAATCAGGACAGTGGGAGGAGTACCATTATATTGTTTCAGGAGGTTGACGTGGCACAGCTGGGTCTTCCGCCGCCTATCTGGAGTCTCTATGACGTAGTTGTTGTTATTTCTGCACTCTTTGACGCGGTAGGGTCCTGAAAACCTGTTTTGTAAAGGTGAACCTGGGATAGGGAAGTATGCTAGAATGAAGTCTCCTGGTTTAAATTTTCTTACTTTGCTGGTCTGGTTGTAATGAGTGTTCATCCTCTCCTGGGCTTTCAATAGATTATCATGGGCAAAGCGGTGGACTCTCTCTAGAATGTGTTGAAGGTTTTGAAGAAACTGGGGCACATTCTGATGCTCACTGAAGGTGGCATCTCTGAGAGAGTCTTTGAAAGCCTTAAGGGGAGTACGGCACTTACGGCCGTAGAGCATCTCATAAGGAGATACTCCTAGGGACTCATTGGGGAGACTTCTGTAAATACACATTATAAGGTCAATCTGCTTATCCCAATCCTTAGAGGTTTCACTACAAAACTTTTTCAAGAGTGCTTTGATTGTCTGATGACTACGTTCAAGAGAACCCTGTGAAGCAGGATGATAGGGGCTGGACAATACCTGTTTGATGTTGAACTCCTCCAGTGTCCTTTTGAAGAGATCACTGGTGAAGTTGGTTCCACAGTCGCTCTGAATCTCCCTGGAAATCCGTATTGAGTGAAGATCTTCAATAGATGTTTTATAACCGTAGCAGCCGTGATGTTCTTCACTGGAACTGCTATGGGAAATCTGGTGGTAGGACACAGGAGGTTAGGATGTAGGCGTTACCTGAACTGGTCCGAGGTAAAGGACCAACACAGTCTATTATGAGTCTGTGGAAAGGTTCCGCAGGCACCTGTATGGGAATCAGTGGCGCTCTGGGAATGGAGATGTTCGGTTTGCCTGCCATCTGACATGTATGACACTGTTTGACGCTATTTACCATACCTGGCCAGTAGTAGTCTTGACGAATTCCATGGTAAGTCTTGTTGAAGCCGTAGTGGGAGAATGCTCCGTGGGCCAGGTGTAGAATAGTGGGCCGCAGGCTGGTAGGAATCACAAGTTGTTCGATGTTGGCCCAATCGTCCTCCTCCTTCAGTTTACTGGGTCTATATCTGCGGTAGAGCAAGTCGTTCTCTAGGAAGAACCCAGGAATACTGTCGGGTTGAGTCTCAGCCTGGAAAAACAATGGTGTTAAAGTAAGATCTTCCCTCTGCAACGTACGGAACTCCAACTTGGTCAGATGCGGGGGTAGTTTCTGAGGGTCTTGAGGGACAGCGGTAGCAGTAGGGTCAGCTGGCTGTGGACGTGCGGCTTGTGCACGGGTGGTCACGAGAACCGGAGGAGAAACTTCATCACTCTCTTGAACCTCTGCTGGAACATACGCTAGAATAGGGTTACTTGGCACAGAGTTACACACCTGGGGTTTGTCCATGACGATCAGGATGGTCGGTTGCAGGTCTTCTGCCAAGTCGTTGCCTAGGAGAAGTTGCACTCCAGGCATGGGAAAAGGCTTTTCCCTGACGGCGACTTGGACTTCTCCGTTCACGTAGGGACAATCCAGGTGGACTCTGGCGAGAGGGTATGGAGTGGTAGCAGTGAGGTCAGTGATGAAGACAGTTTCTCCGGTGTAGACGATGTTGGGCACGCCGACTTCAAGATGATCGATTGAAGAGCCGCTGTGTCCCTCAAGATCTTCAATTTGAAACGTCCCTCCGGATTTGAACCGTTGGCAGAGATAGTTCCAGTATACAGGTGGTTACTGAAAAGAGAAAGATCATTAACATTAACACCAACATTCATCACAGGCTTACCGGACTTAGGAGGAGTTGGTTTGGGTTTCTGTGGGTCAGTGGTTCCCTTGTATTGAGACTTACCACACTTGTCTATGGTATGTCCATAGAGTCTACAATACTTGCAGTACAGTTGCGAACCAGCTTGATCGGGGCTCACTTTCTCGTAACTGTACCACGACTTCTTACTGGAGGATGGTTCGGGTGTCAGCCGGTGGATGAGGCTGTAAGTGTCAGCCGACTTAGCACACTTCAGGTAGTCGGTTTCTTCTTTATCTGCTAAGTAGAGACGGACAGGAGGCGGCACACGCCTCAAGAATTCTTCAACAAGCATCAGGTTGACGAGTTCTGTAAAAGTAGAGACATGTGCTGCTTCCAGCCATTTCATGAAATATCTCCGTTTTGTGTTAGCAAACTCGAGGAAGGTAGTGGTACTTGCCTTCAGGTGGTCACGGAATTTCCTTCTATAACTTTCCGTGGAAAGGAGGTAGGCGTCCAACACTGCTTGTTTCAGAGTGTGGTAGTCATTCTCAGACGCCAAAGTACTGAGTGTGACTGCAGCTCTACCTGTAAGATGGACTCTGAGAAGTGTGGCCCATTGGTCGACAGGCCAACTGAGTTGATTAGCAAGGGTTTCAAAGGTGGTAAAAAACACATCAACTTCTGCTTCTACAAAGGATGGCATTAACTTACTTGCATGTGATATATTAAAACTGACGGGAAGATTGGCAGTAGCTTGCTGGCGTTGAGTGAAGTGTGAAGTTTCCAACGCGATTTCGCGTTGACGACACTCTAGAGCCAGAGTTGCTTGTTGCTTGTCATGTTCGCGTTGCATCTCCAACTCGCGTTGTTTGCTTTCAAGCTGTACGCGTTCCCGCTCCTGGAGTGTTTCAAGCTGTACTCGTTCACGTTCACGGAGTAATGCGACCTCACGTTCGTGTTCTTCTCTCCTCAAGGCAGCTTCGCGTTCTTGTTCTTCTCTCCTCAAAGTAGTTTCACGTTCTCTGAGAGTGATTTCTTCCCTTCTTAAGGCAGCCTCACGTTCTTGTTCTTCCCTTCGTATGGCAGCTGCTTCTCTTTGCTGCTCACGTTCAATCTTGGCCAGCTCTAGTTTGAGTTTCATCGTTGCCAAATCAGTTTTATCTGCAATATAGTAAGTTTCATGAGTTTCAGAGTCTATCTTACCTTGCTCTAAATAGTAATCCAGCAACAGGTTGTGTAGGTCATTTTTGTTGGCTTGGTAGGGAACTTCTAGTTGATACTCATGTGCAAGAGTTTGTAATTCAGTCCTCTTGGCACGATTTAAAGTCCCTATTTCACCTGCTGGATTTGCACGGAAAGCTTGGAGACGAAACATGGTGAAATTAGCAAATAAATGTAACATGAATATTCAGTTATAGTGAATGTCAGAAACAGGACAACGTGGCAACTGATACCTATCCTGTGGGATCTTTAACAATTAAAGTTAAGTACAAGATGTTAAATGATTAATTTAAATCAAAGGCGCAGGAAATCTTGTACCCGGTACTCATGTAAGAGGATAAGGGCAAGAAAATCCTACTAACAAATGAAACAGAGTTTCGAAAACAAATGAAACAGTAAATTGCCTCAAAAGTAAAATTGGTAGTCCAAGGATGTAGGCATACCTTGCCGAGTCTCTATAGGACATAAAGCAAGTTTTTCCTACTGAATTTAATATGATACTTACAGAATTAGCGAACTTTTGTGCTCTGAAAAAGTAAGCTAATTCCCTACCGTTGTATGTATCATCATCTCTGACTGACGTGTAGGGGTGCGAGGTGCCAACTGGTGACGAGAACTGCTGCTGAGGTCCCAATTCAGCAACTAAAGTTCGAGCTAGAGGAACTATGGCCCTCTTTGTCCTCCTACAGTCAGATTGCAGAAGATTGGGTACTCTTGACCCGGGGCAGACCACAGTACCAGGGTACCAATATGATGATCTGTCAAAATGAGAAATATCCAAGGGACAAAGATGGTAAACACGAGTAATAACACGGAGGGAGAGATGACCAATTAAGAGTATGACTGCGGCCTACAGTCACCACGTAATCCAAAGTTGTCTCACCTTCACCATATGTTACTCTCGTAATGCACAATACACCGCACCATATAAAAAATGAAATTGAATATGAAAAATAGTAAAAGCTACGTTAACAAAGTTAAATACGCTTACCATAAATTACCACTTGGCACCAGTACCTGAGTGAAGCTCCTAGGACAGGCCCCCATATAATATGTGACGGTAACGCGTTGGTGTTCGGCTGTTCAAAGCTAGGGGTATGGCCTCGTCACATAGTATTAAAAAAAATAGAAAATCTGGAACTTCGTCTGTGGTAAGGTAAGGAGAAGACACACAAAACACAAGTAAACTTTAACAATGAAATTTTAATTACGTTAAATAAACAAAACATGAATAAAATGGACATACAAATTCGTATAATAAAATCAATGAATCAAAATAATAAGAATAATTTAAATGACAAAGTGAAAAGTTACGTTAAGACAAGTGAGCAATAACAAGCTGTGCAATATACAATAAAATGAGAGGTGCAGGAATATTGGCTTTAAGCTATCACCTCTCTTAGTACACGTAAGCCAAAGCTTTAGTCTACCAGGAAGAAGTGTTAACCGTATGAAAGCACTGAATATTCTGAGGACTGAGGTCGTGGCGGCCCCAGACATCGAGTAGTATGGTGGGTTGAGTGCAGTTGCAGCCAGACCGGCGGCCAATCAGCGAGGAGCCGGCAACAAGACAGGTAGTTTGGCGGTTTGAGGTGAAGCAGGTGTCCCTGGCTGCATACGTTTTGCGCTCTGGCAAACCTTAGAGATGTTGTTGTCGTTGTTGGACATTTCTTCCATAGTAGTTTTATATATTTGTAACGACGTATTTTTTGGAGGGAAGAGCAGGCTCAATCTCTTGCAGGAGATTATCGTCACAATATATATATATATATATATATATATATATATGTCGTACCTAGTAGCCAGAACGCACTTCTCAGTCTACTATGCAAGGCCCATTTGCCTGTTGGAAATTTCCAACACCGAATACAACACTGTTGTCTTCTCATTAGTTATTACTAACTCTACTGATTATTGTAGTAAGTAAAATTAACACAACGCAGAATTCACATGTACTAATAATTTCATCTGTGCAATAGGCTAGAATTCTCGTCACCCGACGCCAGTATTGCGTCAGGTTTCATTGCAATAAACACATTATATCCAATGTATCTGAGAATTGAATTCGATTCTCTAAACCAAGGCGTTCTGTGTGATAATTACAGATGAATTGACCTCCAACTAAAGGCCGAATAGAGCGTTAGAGTCATAGCAGTTATCTAGTAATAAAAATTAACGTCACAAGTGAATGCCATGGAGAGACATTAATTCCTCTCCCTTATATTTTTACTATCACGAAACTGGCAAATAATAATATTTCCCTCTTCTAAATAATAAACCCGTCCTGTCTCCAACATTTCAAGCACAAATGCGAGAAATACTAATATTCATGACAATAATTTGTCTAATGAACGCGAGACGCGGCGTGGGGAAGGAGGGCATGCCAGTACACGTGTGCATAAGCTCTCGAGCGGACCTGTTCGCGTCGTGCTCACGAGGAGACGCCATTACCCAGTCATCAGGGTAAACGTTATCCATCCTCAGAAGAAAGTCGCCACTGTGAGGCGTGAACAACCTTGCAGACAATATCTTCAACTGGTGTCAGTGTAATATAAGGAACCTTTTTAAATTAATCTGGTTCTTGACTACACGTGACCGGCCAGTGAAGCGCACCATTATCCAGGATAGGTGAAGCCAGAGCCTGGGGCACGAATTTTCGGCAATCTTAAAACTTATACAGTGCCCATATTAGCTAAGTATCTTATCCTTATTTGATGCATCGTATAGGGTGTAGAATGGTAGCTGGGTGATTTGTCGTGACGACGTATACCAACACCAAACCACAGGTTATTACCCATTATCTCTTATTAATATTAATTTCTTGAACATATAGATTCAGTAGTTTAATTAGTTGCTACTGTAAATATTTGTTTTGCAGCACGTGAGAAGAATTCTCCCTGCTGCCTTCTCCCATGTTAATCCATCCCACTCGTCAGCCAGCCGAGCCCAGGAGAGTCAGAGGGAAGCATCGTGACTTACACAAAGGAATCGTCATTAAGCTAAGATTCCTTTGTTTTTCCTTTATTAATTATCTGGAATTAATTACATGCAGAACTCTTTTTGGATTGACATGTGTTATTGTGATTATCATTATTATATTCATAATCTATGTTCCCATTAATGGTAATGACATTGGTTTCATAATAATTCATAGGATTAGATTATTATATCTTGGATTAGTGAACGAACCACAATAGTTCCTGGACGTACTGAGTTCCAGTAATAACCCCCAATGTAGGTGTTTGAGGGTTTGATTCATTTAATTATACAGCTCATTAATTATTTCTATGATCATATTCTCTAGTAGTTTTATCCATAGTTACTGGTTCATCTAGTAATTATCTAAAGATCATAATTTCTCAGTTTCCCTCTTTACTATAAAAGCGGGTGGTCTTTCGTAATTTTAATTTACTGCATTAATATTTAAATAATTAGATTCAGCCCTAAATGTCCCACATTATGGTCCTTCGAACCGGATAGGCATTAAATTTATAATTAAATATTAATCATTAATAACTAATCCTTTTGTGACATAAGCTAGACTAACTATTTAATTAATTGTGTCAACTAACAGTATAAACACATCAGTTAGTCTAGATCACACTAACATATTGCTACTTTCACCTCATGTATAAGGTAGCTTTAGTAGGTCATAGCCAATTACTCACAACACTTAGACCTACACTTCATACTGAAGTAGAATCTTTAGGTCACCAAGAGCAACAGCTCATAACCATATATTAATCACTAACACCAATTAAGTGTTAACCATTTAGGCTATACCAATGTTTCAATATATGGCTGTCAGCAGACTGTCCATTATAGCCTGAATTCATGTTACAGTTACTGATTCACTCAAGTCAGTGGATCATTAACATTTAGGGATCCAGTATACTAATATAAATTACCTGATCTCATACTAGTTAATCATTACTAACCTTGATAACATTTATTCCACAATTAGGAGTACATTCAGGAGTTAGATAATATTTACGGCAGTAGAATACTTGCCAAACACAATTAATTCTTTTGTGTTCATTAATTTCTTATGCACATAATTATACAAGTGTATATTATATAAAATACAAAAAACCCAAAAACACAGCACAATTATTTGCACATTACTGCACCATAATATAATCTTTGCCAACCTTTATTAGGTAGCAATTTAGGCTGTGATTGTGTTGAATTTGGCACAAGCACAGACTAAATATAGTTGTAGTTTCTTAAGTAGAAATTCTCACGACTAGGCTTGAGCTAGTTAGTGACACATATATTATTCTTTTGTGCTGACCCTATCAAGGGTGGGATTAACCATTTATTGTGTAATTATTTTATTGCATATTTCTATGTATGTCTTTGAGTGTTACTATAAGTCCACTACCCATCCGAGGCTGATTTAGAAGAGCTAAGCTGAGGAACACCTGTAGTGAGACCAAGGTACCACTCAAATCTTAGTTGCTTATTATTAGGTAGGTAGCTAACCTCTAAATGAGGTAAATTACAACCAGCCTCAAGAAATACCAGGCTGTCAATAATTATACCTGCTCTACATCAAGGAGCAGACACATAGCTATACCACTAGCTACATAAGCCCTATCAGGCTCAATTTACCGCAAGAATGAATCCTCTAGAAAGGAATGCAAGATTCTTGACAGCTCTTCAACTTCAGCTAGGAAAACAGTTTATCAAATGTGACAACTGTGTAGAAACTGACCCAGATTACGTCTACAGAATAGCAAGTTCCATAAGGAGCGCTAACAAAAAATATGATTATATCAAGACTGTAATCGAGTCCCACAGGAATTTACTCCAGACCGATCATACTGTCACAGACGACTTATGTCTAACAGAATCTGAGCTTGATAACTATGAACGTAGCGTTCAAACCAGGTTAGACCAATATGATAAGGTGCTCACGAGACTAGATATTCCCGAGTGGATAGATCAGATCATTAATAGACCTGTATCCGAGTTAACACCAAGCTCAGATGAAATACTTGAGCTACCTCAAGATGAGGAGAATCCTCTAATCAATACTGATCACTACATAGAATCCATAACTGAAGTTCAACCTTCATTTTCTAACCTCTCATCTAATACGGCTTCATGTGATGATTTGTTTACAGAGTCTGACCAATTTTCAGACCACTCTTCTCAATGTTCCCTGGATTCTATAAGTTCAATACATAAGGCTACTGAATTAACTAGCTTATCACCAGAACCCAGAGAAACAAGTGAAGCTACAGATGAAACAAGTGAAGCTGCAATGATCAGTGAATCTGAACCAGAAAATGATAAAACTAATGCTGCAGCAGCAGTTGAAGCTATAATTAAAGCTGAGGCTAAATAAGAAGCCTTAAGCAACACAAGTAATGGTCACAATTGCTCACAACAGCCTTCTAAAATAAGTGCTAACAATGAGAAGACTATTATAAACCTTGTGCACCAATTATTAAATCTGTCTTCACCAGAACAATCAGTTGACTCTTTACAAGCCTTTAGTTTTCAGCTTGAGTCACAGATAAATTCTTTCAGTAAAGAGGTGGATCACCCAACTACTGAGTGGATGACTAAAATTATCATCCAGAGAAAATTGTCTGGTGACACACTTAATAAATTATATGTATGCCAGAATGGTAATACCCTGTCAATGCAGGATATATTTACAGGTTTGCGCAATATGAGCAATCATACAGCAGACCAAGCAGTTAATGCTGAATCTGAATGCACCAAAACTGTACCTACATCAGTTTCCTTACCTGAAACTCCTAAAGTGACACTGTCACTAAATAACAAAGGTGCTAATAATCAATGTAACAACAATCAGTCAAACACTGATTCATCAGTGAGGCCTAAGAGTCCCACGGGTGCTCCTAAGAGACCTAATAGTCCAAAGAGCACTCCCAAGAGCCTGTTAATGGTTCCCCAGAGTACACCAAGTACTCCCAAGAGAATAAATAACAAGCAAATGCAAGCAGCAAAACCATCACAACCTGCAAATACTGTTTTACCTAAATCGGTAACCCCTAAACGATCTGTAGGATGGGGAATGTGCTTGTTTTGCAATCAAAACCATTCTCTGTACAAATGTACTAATTATCCTAATAGAGACACAAGAGTCAGACGACTCAAACAGTTACACAAATGTACTAGGTGTCTCAAACCACATAATGTTAACAGCTGTGACACCCCACTGAACACCTGCAATAGGTGTAGAAGGGGCAAGCATCATGCTGCACTGTGCAAATTAGTTAGGACTAATTATGTCAATCCTAGAATAGGACGTAGAGAATCGACACCAGTACAGTGCTGCAAGGTGCGAGATGTGTACAGCGTAACTTCACAAGCATCTCAAGTGGATGCTGCTTTGCCTACTGCCCAACTTCAAGTGAAGAACAGAGGAGCCAAGATCACCATACGTGGACTATTTGATTAAGGTTCCCAGAGAACTTTCATTACTCAAAGGGCAGCAGAGGCACTTAATTTACAACCAATAGGACAGGTAAAATTAAACTTGTCAGGGTTCATGATAAATCGAGGAACCCATGAATACTCAGTAGTTCAACCGCTTGTACGACTAGGTAGTCATGCCAAGGCTGTCCAAGCCATTGTTGTAGATCAAATACCTTTAGACTTAAATATTAAGGGTCTGGGGTACACAGCCCACTTCCTGCAGGAACGTGAAATTAATTTGGCTGACAACAAGTTAACGTCTGACCGCCTTAACAATGTAGATGTACTAGTAGGAGCCGACTACTATTACTAGTTCATAACTGGACATGTTAAACGATTGGGAATGAATATGCTCCAATCTGCAGGTGGCTACTTACTTACTGGTAAAGTTCTGAATGTGAACAAGCCTAAGCCTGCCAATAATAATAAATTAGTCAGCAGTAAATCAATTCTCCAGCAGCAAGCTAAAAGGAGAAACGCAGCTGAGTAATAAACTCAGATTGAATGTAGTGCAATTGATACTCGCCGAGATGTTTCATAGCTCTCAGTGAAAACCAATGGTCCGTACTCAAACAAGTACACGTCACAGCGACCAAACTTTTGAATTCACTGCAGACCTAGAATTATTCTCGACAAGTAGTAATTGACCACACTCAGTCTTCCTAGGTAAATTGTAATGTTAGGCTAGAGAATCTAGTACTCCCTAGGTAATTAATAATGTTAGGCTAGAGAATCTAGCACTCAATGCCACTGGCATTTCCTGAATTTAGTAATAAATTCACTAGGACCACTGGTCCACTATACTTGCGCTTAAAGGTTTGCCAAGAAAACCTTCTTAATACCATGTTTTCTGCACTAAGAGTTAGTGATAAATACTTGCATCCATTTGTTTGAGTTGTTTTTCTTTCGTTTCTGCTTATTTAGTGTAGGAGCGCAGCACGAACAAACTTGCAAACTTACTAATAAGTAAGCGAATTTACAGAGAACTAATATGTTTAATGCATTATCGTTAAACATTAGCATTGTTAATTAACATGCTTCATGAGCTTAATATAGCTCACCTTAGAATTAACGTAATAATATGAGTGCTTGTTCCCCATGCGCATACGAGCTTAATATTGCTCGCCATGACAATCGAACGTTTTAATGTTCCCCATGCCACGAGCACTGCTCGTCATGATAATTGAATGATGCAAAACTCCACCTCGTTAATTCGAGTTCACTGAACTCCCCCTGTTAACTGTTAACGAGCTCACTGCAGCTCACCCTGTCAACACTGTTGACGAGTTCACTGAACTCACCCTGTTAACTGTTAACGAGCTCACTGTAGCTCACCCTGTCAACACTGTTGACGAGTTCACCGTAACTCACCCTGTTAGCACTGCTAACGAGCTCACTCTGTCAACACTGTTGACGAGTTCACTGTAACTCACCCTGTTAGCACTGCTAACGAGCTCACTGTAGCTCACCCTGTCAACACTGTTGACGAGTTCACTGTAACTCACCCTGTTAGCACTGCTAACGAGCTCACTGTAGCTCACCCTGTCAACACTGTTGACGAGTTCACTGTAACTCACCCTGTTAGCACTGCTAACGAGCTCACTGCAGCTCACCCTGTCAACACTGTTGATGAGCTCACTGTAACTCACCCTGTTAGCACTGCTAACGAGCTCAATATAGCTCACCATGTTCACGAGTTCAATATAGCTCGACCTGTTAATGAGCTCAATACTGCTCACAATGTTAATTCGAGTACATTTTTGCTCACAATTAGCTTAGTCCCTTACTTAGGTAGGTTAGAAATCCAAACCATTTATTTAGGTAGGTTTAGGGACTTTAGTTAGTGTCAACTGAGTACTAGCCTAATCTGTACTCACCATCAATTACAGTTGACTATACTTATAGAGACTGATTTAATAAACTCAATTTCATGTAAAGGTGATTTCGTACTAACCAGTTTACAGTGTCAAGCCTATGAGTTGCCATTTAATTAGCTCATAAGTCAGAATGACTAGGCTACTAATCTCACTGTCGACTCAGAATTTTCCTTGATTTTAATGAATAAACTTTTCAGTTCTCTACCTTTCTATTATTTTAGCTAGTTAGCAAATTAGTTGTACCATCAGTCAGCATGACTACTGCACGGCAGTGCACATTAAATTCAATTTCCTCATTTGAATTTGGGGTGATTGTGATGCTGCGTGATGTTATTGTCTAGTAACTCAATAGTTACAAGTCACAGCGACCCTAGACAGTGACCTTACTGTAGTGTCATAGTCTCCTTGATCTTAAATGACTAATAATACTTTACTGTATAATTATACAATAGTTATCAGTTCTTAGGGAACTTATTCTGAGTTTGCCTATGATTCAGCAGCTACGTAATACACCATTACATGTCACTGCGACCCTAGTTGTTGAGTTTATTGTGAGCTTTAGAGAGTTCCTGATTACCGATAACTTAATCATTTAATGTTTCAATATTTAATACATGTTTCCACTAAGGGAAACTACAAGCCTATTATAGTTCTCAACTAAGAGCAATTCTTTAATTATTGTGTAGGCTATAAGTAACATGTTTCATTTGACATGTAAATAGCAAGACTTGAGTTCTTGTAAGTCCTTGATAAATCCGGGACGTTCGTTATGTGTGTACTAACATACTAACATATTAACCTACTAATATACTAATATTAATCTCACTTCGGGATAGGTCAGTACTCCACAGTACACTACGACCCTAGAATCCTCCCCCGGAGTTATGTTGGAAATTTCCAACACCGAATACAACACTGTTGTCTTCTCATTAGTTATTACTAACTCTACTGATTGTTGTAGTAAGTAAAATTAACACAACGTAGAATTCACATGTACTAATAATTTCATCTGTGCAATAGGCTAGAATTCTCGTCACCCGACGCCAGTATTGCGTCAGGTTTCATTGCAATAAACACATTATATCCAATGTATCTGAGAATTGAATTCGATTCTCTATAACCAAGGCGTTCTGTGTGATAATTAATTACAGATGAATTGACCTCCAACTAAAGGCCGAATAGAGCGTTAGAGTCATAGCAGTTATCTAGTAATAAAAATTAACGTCACAAGCGAATGCCATGGAGAGACATTAATTCCTCTCCCTTATATTTTTACTATCACGAAACTGGCAAATAATAATATTTCCCTCTTCAAAATAATAAACCCGTCCTGTCTCCAACATTTCAAGCACAAATGCGAGAAATACTAATATTCATGACAATAATTTGTCTAATGAACGCGAGATGCGGCGTGGGGAAGGAGGGCACGCCAGTACACGTGTGCATAAGCTCTCGAGCGGACCTGTTCGCGTCGTGCTCACGAGGAGACGCCATTACCCAGTCATCAGGGTAAACGTTATCCATCCTCAGAAGAAAGTCGCCACTGTGAGGCGTGAACAACCTTGCAGACAATATCTTCAACTGGTGTCAGTGTAATATAAGGAACCTTTTTAATCTGGTTCTTGACTACACGTGACCGGCCAGTGAAGCGCGCCATTATCCAGGATAGGTGAAGCCAGAGCCTGGGGCGCGAATTTTCGGCAATCTTAAAACCTATACAGTGCCCATATTAGCTAAGTATCTTATCCTTATTTGATGCATTGTATAGGGTGTAGAATGGTAGCTGGGTGATTTGTCGTGACGACGTTTACCAACACCAAACCACAGGTTATTACCCATTATCTCCTATAAATATTAATTTCTTGAACATATAGATTCAGTAGTTTAATTAGTTGCTACTGTAAATATTTGTTTTGCAGCACGTGAGAAGAATTCTCCCTGCTGCCTTCTCCCATGTTAATCCATCCCACTCGTCAGCCAGCCGAGCCCAGGAGAGTCAGAGGAAGCATCGTGACTTACACAAAGGAATCGTCATTAAGCTAAGATTCCTTTGTTTTCCTTTATTAATTATCTGGAATTATTTACATGCAGAACTCTTTTTGGATTGACATGTGTTATTGTGATTATCATTACTATACTCATAATCTATGTTCCCATTAATGGTAATGACATTGGTTTCATAATAATTCATAGGATTAGATTATTATATCTTGGATTAGTGAACGAACCACACTAGTTCCTGGACGTACTGAGTTCCAGCAATAACCCCCCAATGTAGGTGTTTGAGGGTTTGATTCATTTAATTATACAGCCCATTAATTATTTTTATGATCATATTCTCTAGTATTTTATCCATAGTTACTGGTTCATCTAGTAATTATCTAAAGATCATAATTTCTCAGTTTCCCTCTTTACTATAAAAGCGGGTGGTCTTTCGTAATTTTAATTTACTGCATTAATATTTAAATAATTAGATTCAAGCCCCAAATGTCCCACATTGCCTAATAAGCCAAGTTTTCCTGAATTAATATATTTTCTCTAATTTTTTTTCTTATGAAATGATAAAGCTACCCATTTCATTATGTATGAGGTCAATTTTATTTAATTGGAGTTAAAATTAATGTAGACATATGACCGAACCTAACCAACCCTACCTAACCTATCTTTATAGGTTAGGTAGCCGAGAAAGTTAGGTTAGGTAGTCGAAAAAATATTATTTCATGAAAACTTGGCTTATTAGGCAAATCGAGCCTTGCATAGTAGGCCGAGAAGTGCGTTCTGTCTACTAGGTACGACATATATATGCATATATATATATATATATATATATATATATATATATATATATATATATATATATATATATATATATATATATATATATATATATATATATATATGTCGTACCTAGTAGCCAGAACTCACTTCTCAGCCTACTATGCAAGGCCCGATTTGCCTAATAAGCCAAGTTTTCATGAATTAATTGTTTTTCGACTACCTAACCTACCTAACCTAACCTAACCTAACTTTTTCGGCTACCTAATCAAACCTAACCTATAAAGATAGGTTAGGTTAGGTTAGGTAGGGTTGGTTAGGTTCGGTCATATATCTACGTTAATTTTAACTCCAAAAAAAAAAAATTGACCTCATACATAATGAAATGGGTAGCTTTATCATTTCATAAGAAAAAAATTAGAAAAAATATAATAATTCAGGAAAACTTGGCTTATTAGGCAAATCGGGCCTTGAATAGTAGGCCAAAAAGTGAGTTCTGGCTACTAGGTACGACATATATATAATATATATATATATATATATTATATATATATATATATATATATTTTATATATATATATATATATTATAAAATATATATATATATATATATATATATATATATAAAATATATATATATATATATATATATATATATATATATATATATATATATATATATATATATATATATATATATATATATATATATATATATATATATGTATATATATATGACCAAACTACACACTAGAATGTGAAGGGACGACAACGTTTTGGTCCGTCCTGGACCATTCTCAAGTCGATTGTGATGAGGAAGTAGAGACAGGCAATAAATTGGCACGAGAGATGAGGAGAAAAGTATAAGGTGTAGTAGAGGGGCTAGTAGTAGGAACTGCAGAGGGCCTATTGGCCCATACGAGGCAGTTCCTATTATAACCACCGAAAGAGAAGGAGAAAATAATGAGAAGAGGAAAACGAGGGAACGTAGGAGAAGACAGTGAACAGAAAAAAGAGAGAAAAGAGATAGAAAGGTAAATGGAAAGGGTAAGCTTATGTAAGGTCATGTTTGTTAGAAAGATTAGAGCATTTGAGTATATACTGTGAAAGGGAAGAGAGCCGATTCAACAAGTCGGCGTCTGTGTAGACTAGAGGCAAGGAAGATTATTTTGGAGGAAGACCAATCAATGGGATGATTAGAATCCCTCATATGGCAGAAGAGAGCATTGTTAGTGTCTGCAGACTTAATACTTCTCTTGTGTTCTTTAAGTCTGTCATTCAGTGTATGGCCAGTTTCGCCAAAGTATTGGAGAGGACAAGACGAACAGGAAATAGAGTAGACACCAGCAGCAGGAGGAGCAGTGTGAACTAGATTGCTACGAAGTGTGTTAGTTTGACGAAAAGCGAGCTTAATGTCAAGAGGACGAAAGGTATTGGTAAAAGTTTTGAGTTCAGATATGAATGGAAGGCATAATAGAGTGCTACTAGTGTTGGAAGCAGGTTTAGGATGAAAGAAATTTCGTTTAGCTTGAGAGTAAGCACAGTTGATGAAATGCAAAGGGTAACCAAGGCGAGAGAATGATTTGTAGATAAGGGCAATTTCAGAATCAAGAAACTGAGAGTCGCTGATGCGTAGAGCGCGGAGGAAGAGAGACGAGGACACTTTTCTTAACAGAAGGAGGATGGTAGGAAAAGAAGTGAATGTACATGCCACTGTGCATCATTTAAATAAATGATGCATCATTTAAATGTGCACCAGACGTGAGAGACGTTGAAACCAGCACAGAGGTTTAGAATGCCTCCACAAATATACGTGGGTTCAAGGTCACCCACAATCTGCACATCTTGGTGACTATTTAGTAGCGACAGCAGTTGATTCCCATTACCGTTACTGAAGCGAGAGCCACCAATGTCCTTGTGTCTAGCATTGTAGTCACCAAGAATGATGGTGGGCTCTGCTTGAGCGCAGGCCGGAAGAGCAATGTAATTTAACTTTCCTGCTGGAGCATATAGATTAAATATATTGAGGATAGAGTTGCCCTCATAGATCCTCACTCCATGATATTGTTGACCAGCAGTTTGTTTTTCTAGCAGAAGTTGATGGGTTAGTTTTAGTATTGTATGTATTTATGACTGAAACGTTTATTTATGTATGAAACATGTATTTTAGGCCATGAACAACAGTGAACTACTTGAACACTGGCAATTACTGCACTCGACACTGGCAATATCAAAATATATTTAATATGTAAGTGAACAATATAGAACGAAAGGTAATAATTTAACAATAATTTACAAACATCTTAAGATATGGAGTTGGATATACGGAGGAATTTAAAAATAAGATTTATTTAATAATAGAGTAACATTAAAAAAAGAACACTTGGCAACTAATATTATTGAGCATATATATAAATGGAAATTTTCCACAATAAATTTCATTAAAGGAAAGAATAAATTAATTAAGATTTACATTACTAATTAACCAAAATACAGATGAATAATCAAATTACAAGACCAATAATTTCCTAACTGAAGATTGTATTTGTTACGGCCCTCTCGGGACGCAACGGGGTCCTTATTCTGATGTAGTTAGAGGAAGATATATGTATCCGTTCCCAAGCCAGCAGTGGCTATCAAGGGATGAGATCCGTGACGCAAGTAACTTAATAGGGAGTAGGGAAAGAAAGCCAAGAACTTAATATTATAATTAACACCATCACCGATTAAATATATAAAATAAAGGAGTGCACAAAGGGGAGGGGTATTAACACTTTACAAGGGGATTAATCCACAATCTATGTCTTCTGCTGAAGACTCTGGTGCCATAACTCTCGGTGCCAAGTCCTTGGTGCTTCTTCGTGGCCTCACAACGAATTCTCCAAAGAAGTTGAGCCTATCCTGGCCACAGGTCAGCCAAAACACAGGTCCACTGGGGGCACCGCCGTGGAGGCCGTCAACCACACGTCCAGCTGGTCTGCTGGCAGGTACTGAGCCAACAAGGCTGGTACGGCCACACCACGAACGATATTAGGGTAAACACCCTAGACAGGAGTCTCGTGTGATATCCCAAATCACCCTCCTGTCCTCAATACCCCAGTGGATGATCGTCTCCAACAGTCGGTCCCGGGTAAATCCTTTTACTGCCACTCCACTGGCAGGCTAACACACCACAGTGTTCTTCCGGGGGGACGACTTCACAACAGCTGCAGCAAACTTCACAGTATGGAGACTGGCTGCCTCAGGTAGACTGACTCTACTCCCATCACAGTAGTCCCAGGTCGACTCTGTAAGCAGACACGTCATCAATAACCGGGACACTAAAACACCTCACTTACGGGCTCGGGTACAAACACCTGACGTATCCAGTCCATAGATGGCGCTGTCGTCGGAGCACCACCTCACCAGAGGTCAGGAGCGGCTGTGTTGTGAGCTGCACAGGACTGGAAACTGGCCCTTGTGGCAGGTACACCTTGTCCTCACCAGGTGTCGTCGTCCGTTTGGCGGGGGTTTTGGGAGCTGACCCACAGATGGCGTGGTCGTTACTGCTCCGTGCTCGGACGCTGGATCCGGGTTCGTAACACCTCCCAACCAAAAAGAATTTGATTTGGGGTTCTATAAAAAGAAACACAAACCAAATTAGTACGGCGACACAACTCCAAATGGACTTACTTTTACTATGAACTGGAGTGATGAGGCTGTCTTGTCCACAGAACTGTTCTGAGGAAAAACCCTGGCACAAAGGGAGCTTGAAAATGGCAGGCGATGACCTGCCTGACGTAATCTTCCACGTTTCCACTGCGATGTCAAGCAGGGGCATCATCTCACACTTCTCGATCAAGGATCGGTGCAGACACGATGAGGGGCGACTCGACACTTCCCTATGTCGTGGCACCGATGATGGCTGACCACAGACGGCATTTCTGGTGCCGGTCCGATGGTCCTTCAGGGAGACAGGAACCTGGAATACAGGGGTCTGATAATTCAGAGTGATAGCGACAGCGGGTAAAACAGTACTTACAGCATACTCTACTAGGTCCACACCTAGTCCCAACGGGGCTGTTCGTATGTCGCAGATGGCATTCGCTCTGCCACCGTCAGGTCGACCAACGTTCCGTATAACGCTGTTTTGAGGCTCAGCTATCACGCGGGGGTGTCAACCTGCCGGAAACAGTCACTCATATTATCACATGTCGTACCTCCTGTATCAACCATCACCTTCCAGGTCCCTTCTTCAACTGCAACACTTGCAGTGCAAATCTCTAATCCCTGGGACCTCTTCACGATGTTCATGGGAGCCATCATTCGTCGGGTCGTCCACCGGTCCTCACTGAGAGCACAAACGAGAATAAAACAATACTGCTAGGAAACATTTGGTCACCTGAGGGATAAACTTCCTAAGCCTGCAATGTCCATAGCCGGCTACATCCATTAGCCTGGTTTGGACCAAAGAGGGCACTAGACCTTTTGAACCCACCTCACATACCTCTGACGTCTGGGGAATCTCTGGCCGGTTCAATGAACGCTGTACCTTGCCATACCGCAAGTACACATCTGCCTTCGCTCCAGACTCGTTGGTATCCGTGGGTGCCTGCACACAAGGCCTCTCTTCTAGCTCAGGTACTTCTGCCATCGTAACCTCATGTTCCTTGTCGAGAGAAGAATCAGGAGACACTGCTAGATAGCTGTCGATCTGCGGGTGAGAGGACAAATTAGACATGTTCAAATCCGGGTCTGTCTTTACCTGGACATTACCACGGCCCGTCGTTACCTCAGACCTTGCTGTTCCGGTAGACTCGTCCGCTATCTTGGGATGATTGGTGCTCCAATCGGTCACCAAGTCGTTGGCTAGTACCACGTCAATCCCAGCCACAGGGAGGGTATCGACTACTGCCAACGCACATGTGCCGCTGAAATAAGGCGAGTCGAGATGTACTGGCACTAAGGGGGCGATATACTGCGTTCTCGGAAACCCAACCAGGATAACCTCTGGTCTCCCATCTACACTTACTCCCTCGGGTAACGAGCTCTTCACGATCAGGGACTGGGCTGCTCCACTATCTCTGAGCACTACAACTGATGTACCAGTATGATCACTCGATACATACCCGCCTGAAGTGTGAGGGGAAAACAAACGTGGTCCTTCCTGCGTCGTCGTCGACTGGCTTCCTGCTGGTGGAGTAACACAGCTCATCATCATCACCTCCCTACGTGCGCTGCCACCTCTTCTGCCTCGGCACCTAGCAGCTATATGCCCTTTCTGCCCACAAGTCCAGCACACCATATTCCTCCTTGGACTCCGGTGTTTCGGACTACTAGGACTTGTTCTTCGGGGGCTACTTGGGGGCGTCTTCTTAGCGCTTCGTGGGACGGGAGTCTCTTCATCGTCCTGAGGTCTGTCAAACCGGCGCTGGTAATTCCTCGGGACGTACTTAGCAGAAGGCCTGTGCGTCAGGATATACTCTTCAGCCATGGTGGCTGCTGCACTCAAGGTCTCCACCTGCTGCTCTTCTAAGTATGTCTTGAGGTCTCCAGACAAACAATCCTTGAAGTCCTCGAGCAGAATCAGCTGCTCGAGGTCTTCCTTGGTCTCCACCTTCCGAGAGGCACACCATTCTTGAAAAAGTCGCTCCTTGATCGCGGCGAACTCGGTGAAAGTGTGCTCTGAGGTCTTCTTCACGTTTCTGAACTTTTGCCTATACGCCTCAGGTACCAATTGGTACGCCATGAGCACAACCTTCTTCACCTTGTCGTAATCGCCGGAGTCGTCAAGGGATAACGTAGAGTAGGCGATTTGGGCCTTCCCAGTCAAGACTGACTGTATCATGATGACCCAATTCTCCCTTGGCCACTCCAAAGAGGCAGCGACTTTCTCGAAGGCTGCAAAGAACTTTGACACTTCCTTCTCATGGAATTTGGGGACCATTTTGATGTTTCTTACCGGATCGAAACTACTGGTGTCCGATGTTTGCCTCCGACCACCGCCTAATCGCAAAACTTCTAGTTCATGTTGTCTCTCTCTTTCCTCTTTGTCTCGTCGTTCTTGTCTGTCTCGTTCTTCTCTTTCTCGCTCTCGTTCTTCTCTCTCTCGCTCTCGTTCTTCTCTCTCTCGTCTCTCTTCTCTTTCTCGTTCTTCTCTTTCTCTTTCTCGTCTCTCTTCTCTTTCTCGTTCTTCTCTTTCTCGTTTCTCTTCTCTTTCTCTCTCTGCTTTCCTTTCCTCTAATTCTAAACGTCTCATCTCTAATTCTTTATCTTGTCTCTCTCGTTCCATTTCTAATTTCTTCCATTCTATTTCACGATTGATCTCTAGGGCACGCATCTTAACTGTTAGGAAGCTGATATTAAGCTCACCTGCATCACTGTCAACGTCACTGCCCTTATCTTCCTTTTCTGTGGAAGCTATTTCCTCACCTTCCCTTGTACTAGGAGTCTCGCCTCCCTGTTTCTCTTCTGCCTTTAAGTGCCGGTGAACCTTGGACAATATTTCCACACGGGAATCACTGGCACGGATCTTGATCTCCAGGTAGGCGCTCACTAGTACAAGCTCTGGTTTGCTCAGATATTTTAATCTGGCAAGACAATCCTCTCTGTTCAGAAAAGCCTGAACCTCGTCCAGATCATCGATGGTAGCTTTTTCTGCCATTGTCACAGATGGAACGCTTAGCACTTAACACACTGCTTACACGTTAGCACTTAACGCACCGAGCACTGTTCTACGCCAATATTGCACTGTATCGCACCAAACACTGCACTTGCCAATATTGCACGTAATCACTTCGGGCACCGCACTACGCAATATTGCACCGAAACACAGCGAACACTTCGCTCTACAATATTGCACTAAATCACTGAGCACCGCACTACTCAATATTGCACTTAATCGCTCAATCACAGCGAGCACCGCACTGCACAATATCGCACTTAGTTACTCTGAGCACCGCACAGGACGTATAACGTCACAATCGTCTCACACAGGGGGAATTATTTACAGGGATTACGCCACTTCACCACCCCTGTCAAACATACTGAACAAGGGGTCGGATCCCGCTGGGGATGCCAATTATGTTACGGCCCTCTCGGGACGCAACGGGGTCCTTACTCTGATGTAGTTAGAGGAAGATATATGTATCCGTTCCCAAGCCAGTAGTGGCTATCAAGGGATGAGATCCGTGACGCAAGTAACTTAATAGGGAGTAGGGAAAGAAAGCTAAGAACTTAATATTATAATTAACACCATCACCGATTAAATATATAAAATAAAGGAGTGCACAAAGGGGAGGGGTATTAACACTTTACAAGGGGATTAATCCACAATCGATGTCTTCTGCTGAAGACTCTGGTGCCATAACTCTCGGTGCCGAGTCCTTGGTGCTTCTTCGTGGCCTCACAACGAATTCTCCAAAGAAGTTGAGCCTACCCTGGCCACAGGTCAGCCAAAACACAGGTCCACTGGGGGCACCGCCGTGGAGGCCGTCAACCACACGTCCAGCTGGTCTACTGGCAGGTACTGAGCCAGCAAGGCTGGTACGGCCACTCCACGAACGATATTAGGGTAAACACCCTAGACAGGAGTCTCGTGTGATATCCCAAATCACCCTCTTGTCCTCAATACCCCAGTGGATGATCGTCTCCAACAGTCGGTCCCGGGTAAATCCTTTTACTGCCACTCCACTGGCAGGCTAACACACCACAGTGTTCTTCCGGGGGGACGACTTCACAACAGCTGCAGCAAACTTCACAGTATGGAGACTGGCTGCCTCGGGTAGACTGACTCGACTCCCATCACAGTAGTCCCAGGTCGGCTCTGTAAGCAGACACGTCATCAATAACCGGGACACTAAAACACCTCACTTACGGGCTCGGGTACAAACACCTGACGTATCCAGTCCATAGATGGCGCTGTCGTCAGAGCACAACCTCACCAGAGGTCAGGAGCGGCTGCGTTGTGAGCTGCACAGGACTGGAAACTGGCCCTTGTGGCTGGTACACCTTGTCCTCACCAGGTGTCGTCGTCCGTTTGGCGGGGGTTTCGGGAGCTGACCCACAGATGGCGTGGTCGTTACTGCTCCGTGCTCGGACGCTGGATCCGGGTTCGTAACAGTATTGCACTATCATATATTGTAAAATGCAAATTAGATAAAGCTATGTAATATAAACACAAAATCGTCAGCTGCTATTTCCAAAATAATTTTATTATATGTTATTTAATTAAACTGCTCTTTAATTTCGTAGGCGCTTACGTTGATACGGGTTTTTGGCAATTCCAAATGTTTTTGGGATTGAAAATATTTTGTCTTTGGAACATATTTTAGCATTTTCAATAAAAGGTTTTCTTTATATGAAGCACCATAAGTAATTTCTCTTTTCAGATTTAGTTTTTTTGGTCCCAAACTGCCTTAGAAACAAGGTACTTACCTGAATTTGGTGTTAGTACATAATTTCCTTCCCCATGTAATGCTGTCCTCAGGTCTAGCATTTGGAGCGTTGAAACATTGCACACTTTTTCTATTAATTTTGGCAGCTTTTGTGATTTCCAGTCAACAGTCAGTTTAGGGATGTGGTTTAGTGATTCACAATTGTTATTAGTCCATAACTTATCCATTTTAGCTTTTGCGTGAGGCACACACATAATTTCATAGAGAAGATTTTAAACGGCTATCAAAATAATATTTGAATTTTGGGTGTTTGTAAAAGCAAGAAATTAGATTGTTGATTCCTCTTTCAAACTGATCCTCACAATCACTTCTTACTAGTCCAGTTTTATCAAATATTTTCTTTTGGATACAAATCCTCTCGGTGTTTGTACAACCAATATTATCTGTCAAATAGTGTCGAACATTTTCCTTCAAGTGGATACTATACAATAATACTGTTGCCTTCGGAAAACAAAACATATGTGCCTTTCTTAAAGCGATTTCCAGATCACTACCTATCTTTACGTTTGAGTTATTAACGCAGTCTGCGAGTTTGCTGCTTAGGTGGGAGAAAAATGATAAGTAAGTCTCGTATTCACCATCCCAATGTAAATACATGGGCCCTAGGAATATAGGGTTACTTGATGTTTCCTTTTTTATTACAGTAGTGTTCTTGTACACAATTGTTGTTAAATGACAAGGCCCAAGATTGAAAGTCCTGTCAACACCGATGACATTAGGGTTTTCTTTTCCTTCAGCATACAAATGTTGCTTGAAATCTTTATATTGTTCCTTCGATTACAGTATCACACAGGGCACTTTGTTCTTTTTATGAATTATCTCCTGTACATAATCATGAGTATCTATCATGCTAATTACATTTTAAACGTCATCAGCAACGTTGTGCCTATGGATAGGTTTGCATTCCTTTTTCTTGTCATGGTATTTTTTACTCCTTACCTGTTGGAAGTCTCTTGGGGCTAAACCTGATTCTTCCATAAGCATATTTTGATATACCTCTCGTGGACATTGCATCTTAACCGTCTTGCCTATATTTTCTAAAACTTCAGGCCTGGTCCGAACATATGGAATGTTTTTTATTGAATTGCCATACATCGTCTCTCCTGTTTGCTTGCCAGAGTATTCTACAATAGCTTCAGACTCCAGCTCTTTAATAACAGTTACTCTATTTTTGTAAAGCTTTCCTGACCTTTGAGGAATGTGTAATAGCAGTGCATAATGATGAGAGTATCTGGGGAGGGCTATGGTTCTAAGGGAACCCACTGTGCTTTCCGTTTTGATATTTCTTTTTTACAAAATATATCATTTTTCTAATATGTCATCTTCAAACTTTTATTAGTGTCCCATACAAAGAAGGAGTTCACGGTAGTACCTCTGGCACTGTTCCACACTCCACAGTCGTCTGGAAAGTTCGACCGTGTTTTGTCGCCCTTAGTAAGATTATGTGAATTTTCAACCACATAAAATGTATCTTCTTTAGGCCCATTTGGGATACTTTTAAACACTTTGCTATTCCCGCGAAAGTGCCAATAAACTTCTACTACTAAAAAGTTTCCATTGTGAAGCTTGCCAGAACTTTCGCTATCGTTATCATTCGACAATTTTGGCTTATTTAAAAAAGTGTGTCTCTTTTAAAGTCATACTGTATTTTGGACACAAAATGATTAAAATCAGCAGACTCCTGGATGTTACTACTGCTCGGCTTAGACTCGGCCATAAGAATTTCAGAGAATTTCTTTAACAAACGTTCAAGAAATTTGTAAATGCCTAACGAACAGACATGCACAAGCTGCCTGCCCTCAGTATATATTTTTACATTCTCGCTCATTCTCTCTCTGTTACGAACACGAATCCATCGTCGGAGCACGGAGCAGTGACGACAACGCCATCTATGAGTCCGTTCCCGAAACCCACACAACATGGACAACGCCATCTAGTGATGACGGGATATGCTGGCAATAGGTGCTGGATTCCTGTCCTAGTCGGCTCGTGAAGTAGCCGCTGCTGACCTCTGGTGAGGTGGCGCTTAGACAGTGAACGCCATCTATGGAGCGAAAAGGTGGACGTTTGTGTCTAAGCCTGTAAGTGATGTTTCCTAGTGGTTCCCAGGTAGTGTCCCCAGTACTGATGACGTGTCTGCTTTCACAGAGTCAACCTAGGACGGCTGTGATGTACGTTGAATCAGTCTACCCATGGCAGCCAAGGTCTCTTCACCAGTCTGCTTTGTAGAAGCTGTGAGCCGCCACCGGACGAACACTGCTGAGTGTTCAATTGTCTGCCTGAGAAGTGGCAGTGACGGGATTCGCCGTACCCGGGGCTGGCTGGTGGAAGAGACAACCCACTGCGGTGTCGACCGAAGAGAGTAACCAGTGAGTTACACGAGGCTCCTGCCTAGGGCTCGCAACCCTAGTATTCGTGGTGAAGTGGCATAACAGCGAGGCTGATTGGTACCTGCCAGCTTCAGGCTGGACTGTGGTTGTGGGCCTTCACGAAGGGGCACCCAGCGGGATTGTGATTTTGCTGGCCTGTGGCCAGGGTAGATTCATTGTGGGTTCTGGGCAACAGAATAGGAAACCAAGCAAGACTGTACAGAGTGAGCGTCGCCAAGTATTCGGCATCTTCCGAGGGAGACGAAGAGATATATTGTGTAGTAATAGTTCCTGTTTGTGACTTTTAATCTATATATGGTGGTGTGAGAAGAAATTATATATATATATATATATATATATATATATATATATATATATATATATATATATATATATATATATATTTATATATATATATTTATATTATTAAATATGACCGAAAAAGTAAGATTAATAATTCTAACACGAATTTTCTCAATCTTTCGTACATTACGCTTCACTGTTGGAGGTAAATCAAAAATCACTTCTCCAAAATTCATTTTTATTTCTAGTCTGACGCGACACGGGCGCGTTTCGTAAAACTTATTACATTTTCAAAGACTTCACAAATACACAACTGATTAGAACTTACGTCTCTCTGATATTATATCTACATTTGAGTGAGGTGGGAAGGGTGATGTGGCATTAACACAAGACAGAACAGGAGGGGATATTAATAGGGTATTAAAAGTATCAACACAAGACAGAACAGAAACAATGGGTATTGAATAGAAGTGTTTGTAGAAAGCCTATTGGTCCATATTTCTTGATGCTTCTATATTGGAGCGGAGTCTTGAGGTGGGTAGAATATAGTTGTGCAATAATTGGCTGTTGATTGCTGGTGTTGACTTCTTGATGTGTAGTGCCTCGCAAACGTCAAGCCGCCTGCTATCGCTGTATCTATCGATGATTTCTGTGTTGTTTACTAGGATTTCTCTGGCGATGGTTTGGTTATGGGAAGAGATTATATGTTCCTTAATGGAGCCCTGTTGCTTATGCATCGTTAAACGCCTAGAAAGAGATGTTGTTGTCTTGCCAATATACTGGGTTTTTTGGAGCTTACAGTCCCCAAGTGGGCATTTGAAGGCATAGACGACGTTAGTCTCTTTTAAAGCGTTCTGTTTTGTGTCTGGAGAGTTTCTCATGAGTAGGCTGGCCGTTTTTCTGGTTTTATAGTAAATCGTCAGTTGTATCCTCTGATTTTTGTCTGTAGGGATAACGTTTCTATTAACAATATCTTTCAGGACCCTTTCCTCCGTTTTATGAGCTGTGGAAAAGAAGTTCCTGTAAAGTAGTCTAATAGGGGGTATAGGTGTTGTGTTAGTTGTCTCTTCAGAGGTTGCATGGCTTTTCACTTTCCTTCTTATGATGTCTTCGATGAAACCATTGGAGAAGCCGTTATTGACTAGGACCTGCCTTACCCTACAGAGTTCTTCGTCGACTTGCTTCCATTCTGAGCTGTGGCTGAGAGCACGGTCGACGTATGCGTTAACAACACTCCTCTTGTACCTGTCGGGGCAGTCGCTGTTGGCATTTAGGCACATTCCTATGTTTGTTTCCTTAGTGTAGACTGCAGTGTGGAAACCTCCGCCCTTTTCCATGACTGTTACATCTAGAAAAGGCAGCTTCCCATCCTTTTCCGTCTCGTAAGTGAAACGCAGCACGGAACTCTGCTCAAATGCCTCCTTCAGCTCCTGCAGATGTCTGACATCAGGTACCTGTGTAAAAATGTCGTCAACATACCTGCAGTATATGGCCGGTTTCAAGTTCATGTCGACTAAGACTTTTTGCTCGATGGTACCCATGTAGAAGTTTGCAAACAGGACACCTAGGGGAGAACCCATGGCGACCCCATCTACTTGCTTATACATGTGCCCATCCGGGCTTAAGAAGGGTGCCTCTTTAGTACAAGCTTGGAGTAGTTTCCTCAGAATACTTTCTGGCATGTCAAGAGGAGTACAGGCTGGATCACGATACACTCTGTCGGCTATCATTCCGATTGTCTCGTCCACAGGTACGTTGGTAAACAGCGATTCTACGTCCAACGAGGCTCTTATCCCTGTGGCCCGTGTGCCCCGCAGTAAGTCCACAAATTCCTTTGGAGACTTCAGGCTGAAGGCGCAAGGAACATAAGGAGTCAGCAGGCCGTTGAGTCGCTTCGCCAGTCTGTACGTGGGTGTGGGTATCTGGCTAATGATTGGCCGAAGTGGGTTTCCAGGCTTGTGCGTCTTGACATTTCCATACGCATATCCAGGTTTATATGAACAAAATGAAATGAAAATGGTTTATATGAAAATGAACATCATACTCTCTGACCAAACTAAGTTCCAAAGGGTAACGAAGGACACTACAGCCGAATTAAAAGCAAAGGTCAACAAACTGATCGAAACTGTGAACGCCAAGAAATCCGGACTCCACCTGCCAAAGATCATTGGGGAATATATTATTTATATATATATATGAGGTATTTAATATACCTCCCCTGTTTATTTTACTTGCATTACGGAGCTCACCCCTTGAAAGCCTCTACTAACTTGGGGCCGGATACCCAAAACTAATACCATCAGAAAAGAACCCGGTTGCGTCCCATTAGGGTTCTCTCTCTCTCTCTCTCTCTCTCCCATTTTTTTTAAACGAAGACTAGGATTCATAAGGGATGCCTAAAGACATACCTAGTGAAGCTGCAAGCAAGAGCTGTTATCCTACCTCAGCTCATCTGAAGCCTACACCTAGAAACTCATTTATTTCATAAGAGTAAACTTTGAAACTAACACATTGGGAACTATCATATATATTGAACTTATGTAAGCTAAGTTGAAACCTACTCCAAGATGTCCATTTATTTCATGAGCCTGTTATTATTTGCTTTAGAAGAAATAGCCTTTATTCATTAAAAAAACATTAAGTAACAATCATATAAGGAACAGGATGAGTTTGTAGCCAGCTGTGTGCCAGAGTCTTCATGTGAACAGTTGACCTGATCTCCCGTGTAACAATCTGTTGAGCGAACAAGTTCCAGATGCGAGTAAGCCTCGGAATGAATGAACGCTGATGGAGTGATGTTCTTGGGAATGGCATTTCAAGCATGAGACTGTTGAAGGTTGAGAGCCTAGTGTTGCGAGTGGAAACTACTAGTACTCCACGGAGTTGGGCCAAGTGCGGAACTTTGAGGATGTTGGCCTTGTACATATTTATTTTATTTATTTATTTATTTATGCATATACAAGAAGGTACATTGGGAATGTGAGGATACATAATATGGTAATTACAGTCTTGTAAAGCCACTAGTACGCGCAGCGTTTCGGGCAGGTCCTTAATCTAAGAAAATTTTAAGTAGGTAAATACTTGCAAAATTTATAGACAAAAAAAAAATGATAACAGTTACATGGAATGAAAAAGAAGAAGATGAGAGAAAATTGTAGGTACAGTATATTAAAGCACATAGGTAGCTAAGATTGATTGCAATGACAGCTTGAATGGTAGTTGACAAAAATTGGTAGGCACAATACAGCAGAAACAATATAAGATTGATTGCAATGATAGCTTGAATGGTAGTTGACAAAAATTGGTAGTCACAATACAGCATATGGCTAACACATAAAAGAAGACAGCAATGAACACAAAGATAAGGTTGTTTGATACTACATAAAAATTAGGAAATTGGGTAACACTAGGTACAGAGCAAATTTATAGCTCAGTGTAGGAAAGTAAGAGGATGAAATTAGGTACTTTTTGGTTTTGCTTTTAAATAAGGCAAAAGTTTTACAGTTTTTCAATTCACTAGGGAGTGAGTTCCATAGACTAAGTCCTTTAATTTGCATAGAGTGTTTACACAGATTAAGTTTGACCCTGGGGATATCAAAGAGATATTTATTTCTGGTGTGGTGATAATGGGTCCTAGTACATCTGTCCAGGGAGAGTTTCAGAGCATGGTTTGCATTTAAGAACAGGGTTTTGTAAATGTAGTTGACACAAGAGAATGTGTGGAGGGAGTTAATATTTAGCAAGTTTAGGGATTTAAACAAGGGAGCTGAGTGTTGTCTGAAAGCAGAGTTAGTTATTATTCTGATAGCAGATTTTTGCTGCGTGATGATGGGCTTAAGGTGGTTTGCAGTGGTAGACCCCCATGCACAGATACCATAATTAAGATAGGGGTAGATTAGTGCATAATATAGTGAGAGGAGAGCAGAGTTAGGAACATAATATCTGATTTTGGAGAGTATACCAACTGTCTTAGAGACTTTCTTAGTTATGTGTTGAATGTGGGTGCTGAAGTTGAGTCCTTTGTCTAGGAATAGGCCATGAAACTTGCCATCATTTTTATTACTGATGTTAATGTTGTCTATCTGTAGCTGAATTGCATTTGATGATTTGCTTCCAAATAAGATGTAGTAAGTCTTTTCGATGTTTAATGTTAGTTTGTTCGTTGACATCCATAAGTGGACTTTTTTTAATTCATTATTCACAACATTATTTAGTGTATGTGGGTTGAGGTCTGAATAGATAAGGGGAGTATTGTCAGCAAACAATATAGGTTTGAGAATATTAGAGACATTAGGCAGATCGTTTATATATATAAGAAATAGAAGAGGTCCTAAGATACTGCCCTGTGGCACTCCAACGGTAATTGGTAAAGTGGAAGAAGTTGTATCATTGATGGTTACATGTTGGTGTCTGTCACTAAGATAGGATCGGATGTAGTCAAGGGCAAGGCCTCGGATTCCATAATGCTGGAGTTTAAGTAAGAGGTAGTTGTGATTAACAGTGTCAAAGGCTTTTCTTAGGTCAATGAAGAGTCCAATCGGAAACTCATTTTTGTCAAGGGCTGAGTAGATAACGTCAAGGAGACTAATGATTGCATCGTTGGTGCTCTTTTGGGACCGGAAGCCAAACTGGCAGGGTAGATTGGTAGATTACATAACAGTAAGACCAACAACGTCACGACGGTGTTGCAGGCTCTGATGTTCAGACCGTTCCCACCAGACTTGGTCAAGACTAGAGATAAGCCTTCTAGCCAGTCTCTCTACTTTATCCAACAGTCTGACGAAAGATGGGGGGGGGCAGGCAATCCAGGAAAGGGGTGCATACTCTAGATGGGAGCGAACTTGTGCTTCATATAAGGTTTTGCATTCCTTGCTGTCAAGAAGATATGAGATACGCCGTAGTGCTGTAAATTTCTTGGCTGCCTTTTTAGCTACCTGGTTGATGGGGTTCTGGGAGTTCTTCTACTCCCCAAGCCCGGCCCGAGGCCAGGCTCGACTTTTGAGAGTTTGGTCCACCAGGCTGTTGCTTGGAGCGGCCCGCAGGCCCACATACCCACCACAGCCCGGTTGGTCCGGCACTCCTTGGAGGAATAAATCTAGTTTCCTCTTGAAAATGTCCACGGTTGTTCCAGCAATATTTCTTATTCTTGCTGGGAGGACGTTGAACAACCGCGGACCTCTGATGTTTATACAGTGTTCTCTGATTGTGCCTATGGCACCTCTGCTCTTCACTGGTTCTATTCTACATTTTCTTCCATGTCGTTCACTCCAGTACGTTGTTATTTTACTGTGTAGATTTGGTACTTGGCCCTCCAGTATCTTCCGGGTGTATATTATTTGATATCTCTCTCGTCTTCTTTCTAGTGAGTACATTTGGAGGGCTTTGAGACGATCCCAATTATTTAGGTGCTTTATTGCGTCTATGCGTGCCGTATATGTTCTCTGTATTCCCTCTATTTCAGCAATCTCTCCTGCTCTGAAGGGGGAAGTGAGTACTGAGCAGTACTCAAGACGGGACAACACAAGTGACTTGAAGAGTACAACCATTGTGATGGGATCCCTGGATTTGAAAGTTCTCGTAATCCATCCTATCATTTTTCTGGCTGTCGCAATATTTGCTTGGTTATGCTCCTTAAACGTTAGGTCGTCAGACATTATTATTCCCAAATCCTTTACATGCTGTTTTCCTACTATGGGTACATTTGATTGTGTTTTGTACTCTGTATTATGTTTAAGGTCCTCATTTTTACCGTACCTGAGTACCTGGAATTTATCACTGTTAAACATCATGTTATTTTCTGATGCCCAGTCGAAAACTTTATTAATATCAGCTTGAAGTTTTTCAATGTCCTCAGTCGAGGTAATTTTCATACTGATTTTTGTGTCATCTGCAAAGGATGATACGAAGCTGTGACTTGTATTTTTGTCTATATCTGATATGAGAATAAGGAAAAGCAGCGGTGCAAGGACTGTACCCTGAGGTACAGAGCTTTTCACTGCACTTGGACTAGATTTTATATGGTTGACAGTTACTCGCTGAGTCCTGTTTGACAGAAAACTGAGTATCCAGCGTCCTACTTTACCGGTTATTCCCATTGACTTCATTTCCTTCAAACTTTCATGAGCTAGGTTTAGCACATGGCTCTTCATTGTCATTGAAGAATCGAACTTCATTCGCAAGATGTCAAATGCTTCTGTGAACTCTAGGGATTTGCCACCCATTTGCAGTTCTGTCCAATTCGCCATGTGCAGTCTAGTTATCATCATCGCTTGAGTCTTCTCAGCCGTAAATGTGACCTGCTATCTCCTCCCCCAGGTAGAAATTGCTGAAAGTTTGTGATTAATGATTCTTGCAACAGTTAGCATTTCCTCCTTTCTGTATGTAAAGGTTAGAGTACAGTCATCAGCATAGGCTTGAGTTTCAGGAATGAGATGAAGAAGATCGTTGAAATAAACATTCCACAGCAGAGGGCCAAGCACACTACCCTGTGGAACGCTGGCACCAATTGAGTGGCTATCGGATTCTGCTCCATTGAGGACTACCCTTAGAGTCCGTTCTTGAAGGTAGTCTTTTAATAACACTAAGATGGAGCCTGCAATACCTAAAGCTTGAAGCGTCTCTGCTAATCCAGAGTGCCAGACCCGATCAAAGGCTCCTGCTATATCTAGAGCAACAACACAGCTGATCTTGGACTCATCCAGTGACTGATGCCACTTAGAGGAGAGATTTAGCAAGAAATCAGCAGTAGATCGGACTTTTCTAAAACATACTGTCGATCACAAATTAGCTGATGACGGTCAAAAAATGATATCATTTGCTGAGCAATTAATGATTCTAGGATCTTGCCAGTAATGGAAAGCAGTGACCTAGGTCTGTAGTTACCAACTACTGAGCGGCTGTGAGGAGATGGTTCACCAGCTTACTTACAATAGTGCTCTTATGCCTGTGGAAGCCAGTACACTTGATAAGTGCACTTGTTAAGTGGGCGGACTTAAGTTTGGTAACCAGCAACCGAAACATCTAGTGTTTGGGCTCATGTGAGAGCCCCAGTCATCAGCAGTCCAGAAATATTACCCTGGCCGGGGTAACAAGTCTGTGGACAGTGCTAGAGCCGATAGCATCATCTTATTGTATGGCATGGAGCGAGACTCCACTTTGCTCGGGAACAGCTAGGCCGCAGGCGTGGGTGAGCTGTGGGCCTCCCGCGCTCGAGTCGTCGTCATGGAAACAGCCGCCATCTTAGTAAGCATCTTGAGCCGCCATGTTGGTCGGCCATCTTGGAGCTGCCCTTGGGGCTATGCTACACCGTCGCTGATTGGATGAGAGGGGTTGGTCGCTGTATGCCTTCCTCTCATTGGTTATTTCGAGGAGGACGCGGGAATCGTCGGTGAAAGCATCATTCTGAACCCAGCTGCCACTCTGTCAAGACGCTTCTCTGTACTCAATTCGGCCAAATTGAGTAAAGGGCGCTGTGATGGCTGGACTACTCAACTGCTTCACTTCCTGCTTCACCAACGACAGCGGTCGTCACAAAACCCGGCCGAAGTCGTCGTTTGGAGGGGAGAAAGACATTGTGTACAGTGGGAAGAGGTACAGTGATCTGGGATCGTGGGGAATGTGCATACGAGCAGCAACAGACTCGTAGATCCCATACCAGTGACGATTAGACTTGCTAGTGCTCTGTAGCAGTCGATGGGACCGGGGAAATTCGTGTCAGGCAGATTTCCCATGTTTGTGTGAGACGCTATCGTTGTGCGCGTCACCTGGGTACGAACGCTTCACTTCACCGGTGGGTCGAGGGTGCGAACCGAGCCGTGTTGTGAGTGGGAGGGGTTCGAGTGCACGCCAATTGCACGAGAAATACCACACGAGGTACTACCGCCGCCTACGCCACCTCCGTGAGCGAGCCAGCCGCCCGTAGCGGGATGCCTGATGTATAGGAATGGTGTGTAAGCCGGCTGTATGAATGAGTAAGTACCTATGTGTGTATTTCTGGTGATCAGTTAGTCTCTAAAAGCTTGAATTCGAGGTCAAGTGTTCCGTCACATTGTCACGCAGCACCTGTGGAGGTGAAGTGGAGTGTGGGCGAGGAGATAATCACCCTTGTTGTCATCTTGTCAGTCCAGAGGGACTTACGTCTGGTGTACACAGACGTACAGTGTGTGTGTGTGTGGGTACACACGGGAACAGAGTATACATAGATTAGCCAAGGACTGAGAGGATGTCCATGTAATAATTATATTATTCCATTGTGGTAATTAATCATTTTGATCGTCCGTGGGACGGAGTGATATCATTTCCATGTGTGGTCTTGCAGGTGTGGAATTCCAACACTGAGCTCTCAGGTATGTGTAACGCCAGTGATTCCTGGCAATGATTATTGTGGAGTATACCACAGTGTGGACTAAATTTCTTGTATTGTTCCCAGGGCCGTGACAAGTGTGATTTATATATATATGTATTGTGGTTGCAGTATTAACGTAATTTTGGTAGAATTTGGTGAGTGACGAGGCTGTCTGGAGAGACCGCCATCGCTCTGTCGAGTAACGTAAATCTCGAGAGTGTTTATCGACATGCGTGATCGATAAATCACTCACCCATGTGATTTATGGAGTGTGAGATCTCCTTAGTGTTCTCAATAACGTTTGATAGCTGTAGGCTACATGTATCAGCAGTAATTATATATATATATATATATATATATATATATATATATATATATATATATATATATATATATAATATATATTAGTATATTTTGGTAGCAGTCTTTCCTGTAGACATATATTATTAAATATGACCGAAAAAGTAAGATTAATAATTCTAACACGAATTTTCTCAATCTTTCGTACATTACGCTTCACTGTTGGAGGTAAATCAAAAATCACTTCTCCAAAATTCATTTTTATTTCTAGTCTGACGCGACACGGGCGCGTTTCGTAAAACTTATTACATTTTCAAAGACTTCACAAATACACAACTGATTAGAACTTGCGTTTCCCTGATTTTATATCTACATTTAAGTGAGGTGGCTTCCTGAACCTTGCAGGAATTTACCTCACTGAGGACCAAGTCACTCTCCTAAATCTGGGCATAAACTGTCATGTTATGTCCAGACCGAGTGAAATGGCCCGGAAAGTAGAGTTGCAAATTCTGTTGGACGACATATTCGACCTCGAGACACAAAAGAAGGTCACTACCAAAGATACCTTACAAGCAGAACTTATTGCAGAAGGAGGAAAGAATCGAGGCAACTACAGAAGCACCATACTGTCCCCCGAGCTTAAAGCGGCAGCTAAAAGCCTTCGTGAGAACAAGGAGATAGTTGTCAGGAGAGGTGACAAGTCGCCAATATATGTCATTCTTAAAAAAGACGAATATCTGGCGAAAATGAACATCATACTCTCTGACCAAACTAAGTTCCAAAGGGTAACGAAGGACACTACAGCCGAATTAAAAGCAAAGGTCAACAAACTGATCGAAACTGTGAACGCCAAGAAATCCGGACTCCACCTGCCAAAGATCATTGGGGAATATAAACCTGGATATGCGTATGGAAATGTCAAGACGCACAAGCCTGGAAACCCACTTCGGCCAATCATTAGCCAGATACCCACACCCACGTACAGACTGGCGAAGCGACTCAACGGCCTGCTGACTCCTTATGTTCCTTGCGCCTTCAGCCTGAAGTCTCCAAAGGAATTTGTGGACTTACTGCGGGGCGCACGGGCCACAGGGATAAGAGCCTCGTTGGACGTAGAATCGCTGTTTACCAACGTACCTGTGGACGAGACAATCGGAATGATAGCCGACAGAGTGTATCGTGATCCAGCCTGTACTCCTCTTGACATGCCAGAAAGTATTCTGAGGAAACTACTCCAAGCTTGTACTAAAGAGGCACCCTTCTTGAGCCCGGATGGGCACATGTATAAGCAAGTAGATGGGGTCGCCATGGGTTCTCCCCTAGGTGTCCTGTTTGCAAACTTCTACATGGGTACCATCGAGCAAAAAGTCTTAGTCGACATGAACTTGAAACCGGCCATATACTGCAGGTATGTTGATGACATTTTTACACAGGTACCTGATGTCAGACATCTGCAGGAGCTGAAGGAGGCATTTGAGCAGAGTTCCGTGCTGCGTTTCACTTACGAGACGGAAAAGGATGGGAAGCTGCCTTTTCTAGATGTAACAGTCATGGAAAAGGGCGGAGGTTTCCACACTGCAGTCTACACAAAGGAAACAAACATAGGAATGTGCCTAAATGCCAACAGCGACTGCCCTGACAGGTACAAGAGGAGTGTTGTTAACGCATACGTCGACCGTGCTCTCAGCCACAGCTCAGAATGGAAGCAAGTCGACGAAGAACTCTGTAGGGTAAGGCAGGTCCTAGTCAATAACGGCTTCTCCAATGGTTTCATCGAAGACATCATAAGAAGGAAAGTGAAAAGCCATGCAACCTCCGAAGAGACAACTAACACAACACCTATACCCCCTATTAGACTATTTTACAGGAACTTCTTTTCCACAGCTCATAAAACGGAGGAAAGGGTCCTGAAAGATATTGTTAATAGAAACGTTATCCCTACAGACAAAAATCAGAGGATACAACTGACGATTTACTATAAAACCAGAAAAACGGCCAGCCTACTCATGAGAAACTCTCCAGACACAAAACAGAACGCTTTAAAAGAGACTAACGTCGTCTATGCCTTCAAATGCCCACTTGGGGACTGTAAGCTCCAAAAAACCAAGTATATAGGCAAGACAACAACATCTCTTTCTAGGCGTTTAACGATGCATAAGCAACAGGGCTCCATTAAGGAACATATAATCTCTTCCCATAACCAAACCATCGCCAGAGAAATCCTAGTAAACAACACAGAAATCATCGATAGATACAGCGATAGCAGGCGGCTTGACGTTTGCGAGGCACTACACATCAAGAAGTCAACACCAGCAATCAACAGCCAATTATTGCACAACTATATTCTACCCACCTCAAGACTCCGCTTCAATATAGAAGCATCAAGAAATATGGACCAATAGGCTTTCTACAAACACTTCTATTCAATACCCATTGTTTCTGTTCTGTCTTGTGTTGATACTTTTAATACCCTATTAATATCCCCTAGTGTTCTGTCTTGTGTTAATGCCACATCATCCTTCCCACCTCACTCAAATGTAGATATAAAATCAGGGAAACGCAAGTTCTAATCAGTTGTGTATTTGTGAAGTCTTTGAAAATGTAATAAGTTTTACGAAACGCGCCCGTGTCGCGTCAGACTAGAAATAAAAATGAATTTTGGAGAAGTGATTTTTGATTTACCTCCAACAGTGAAGCGTAATGTACGAAAGATTGAGAAAATTCGTGTTAGAATTATTAATCTTACTTTTTCGGTCATATTTAATATATATATATATATATATATATATATATATATATATATATATATATATATATAACTGAAAACTCACACCCCAGAAGTGACTCGAACCCATACTCCCAGAAGCAACGCAACTGGTATGTACAAGACGCCTTAATCCACTTGACCATCACGACCGGACATAATGAGGTGATAGCCGAGGCTATATGAACCACCCCACCGCCGGCACTCGGATAGTAATCTTGGGCATAGCATTTTACCAAATCACCTCATTCTTTGGGTCACACGTGAGGAACACAAATGCGAACAAGCCTGAATGGTCCCCAGGACAATATGCAACTGAAAACTCACACCCAGAAGTGACTCGAACCCATACTCCCAGAAGCAACGCAACTGGTATGTACAAGACGCCTTAATCCACTTGACCATCACGACCGGACATAATGAGGTGATAGCCGAGGCTATATGAACCACCCCACCGCCGGCACTCGGATAGTAATCTTGGGCATAGCATTTTACCAAATCACCTCATTCTTTGTTGCACACGTGAGGAACACAAATGCGAACAAGCCTGAATGGTCCCCAGGACAATATGCAACTGAAAACTCACACCCCAGAAGTGACTCGAACCCATACTCCCAGAAGCAACGCAACTGGTATGTACAAGACGCCTTAATCCACTTGACCATCACGACCGGACATAATGAGGTGATAGCCGAGGCTATATGAACCACCCCACCGCCGGCACTCGGATAGTAATCTTGGGTATAGCATTTTACCAAATCACCTCATTCTTTGGGGCACACGTGAGGAACACAAATGCGAACAAGCCTGAATGGTCCCCAGGACAATATGCAACTGAAAACTCACACCCCAGAAGTAACTCGAACCCATACTCCCAGAAGCAACGCAACTGGTATGTACAAGACGCCTTAATCCACTTGACCATCACGACCGGACATAATGAGGTGATAGCCGAGGCTATATGAACCACCCCACCGCTGGCACTCGGATAGTAATCTTGGGCATAGCATTTTACCAAATCACCTCATTCTTTGGGGCACACGTGAGGAACACTAATGCGAACAAACCTGAATGGTCCCCAGGACAATATGCAACTGAAAACTCACACCCCAGAAGTGACTCGAACCCATACTCCCAGAAGCAACGCAACAGGTATGTACAAGACGCCTTAATCCACTTGACCATCACGAACGGACATAATGAGGTGATAGCCGAGGCTATATGAACCACCCCACCGCCGGCACTCGGATAGTAATCTTGGGCATAGCATTTTACCAAATCACCTCATTCTTTGGGGCACATGTGAGGAACACAAATGCGAACAAGCCTGAATGGTCCCCAGGACAATATGCAACTGAAAACTCACACCCCAGAAGTGACTCGAACCCATACTCCCAGAAGCAACGCAACTGGTATGTACAAGACGCCTTAATCCACTTGACCATCACGACCGGACATAATGAGGTGATAGCCGAGGCTATATGAACCACCCCACCGCCGGCACTCGGATAGTAATCTTGGGCATAGCATTTTACCAAATCACCTCATTCTTTGGGGCACACGTGAAGAACACAAATGCGAACAAGCCTGAATGGTCCCCAGGACAATATGCAACTGAAAACTCACACCCCAGAAGTGACTCGAACCCATACTCCCAGAAGCAACGCAACTGGTATGTACAAGACGCCTTAATCCACTTGACCATCACGACCGGACAAAATGAGGTGATAGCCGAGGCTATATGAACCACCCCACCGCCGGCACTCGGATAGTAATCTTGGGCATAGCATTTTACCAAATCACCTCATTCTTTGGGGCACATGTGAGGAACACAAATGCGAACAAGCCTGAATGGTCCCCAGGACAATATGCAACTGAAAACTCACACCCAAGAAGTGACTCGAACCCATACTCCCAGAAGCAACGCAACTGGTATGTACAAGACGCCTTAATGCACTTGACCCTCACGACCGGACATAATGAGGTGATAGCCGAGGCTATATGAACCACCCCACCGCCGGCACTCGGATAGTAATCTTGGGCATAGCATTTTACCAAATCACCTCATTCTTTGGGGCACACGTGAGGAACACAAATGCGAACAAGCCTGAATGGTCCCCAGGACAATATGCAACTGAAAACTCACACCCCAGAAGTGACTCGAACCCATACTCCCAGAAGCAACGCAACTGGTATGTACAAGACGCCTTAATCCACTTGACCATCACGACCGGACATAATGAGGTGATAGCCGAGGCTATATGAACCACCCCACAGCCGGCACTCGGATAGTAATCTTGGGCATAGCATTTTACCAAATCACCTCATTCTTTGGGGCACATGTGAGGAACACAAATGCGAACAAGCCTGAATGGTCCCCAGGACAATATGCAACTGAAAACTCACACCCCAGAAGTGACTCGAACCCATACTCCCAGAAGCAACGCAACTGGTATGTACAAGACGCCTTAATCCACTTGACCATCACGACCGGACATAATGAGGTGATAGCCGAGGCTATATGAACCACCCCACCGCCGGCACTCGGATAGTAATCTTGGGCATAGCATTTTACCAAATCACCTCATTCTTTGGGGCACACGTGAGGAACACAAATGCGAACAAGCCTGAATGGTCCCCAGGACAATATGCAACTGAAAACTCACACCCCAGAAGTGACTCGAACCCATACTCCCAGAAGCAACGCAACTGGTATGTACAAGACGCCTTAATCCACTTGACCATCACGATCGGACATAATGAGGTGATAGCCTAGGCTATATGAACCACCCCACCGCCGGCACTCGGATAGTAATCTTGGGCATAGCATTTTACCAAATCACCTCATTCTTTGGGGCACACGTGAGGAACACAAATGCGAACAAGCCTGAATGGTCCCCAGGACAATATGCAACTGAAAACTCACACCCCAGAAGTGACTCGAACCCATACTCCCAGAAGCAACGCAACTGGTATGTACAAGACGCCTTAATCCACTTGACCATCACGACCGGACATAATGAGGTGATAGCCGAGGCTATATGAACCACCCCACCGCCGGCACTCGGATAGTAATCTTGGGCATAGCATTTTACCAAATCACCTCATTCTTTGGGGCACACGTGAGGAACACAAATGCGAACAAGCCTGAATGGTCCCCAGGACAATATGCAACTGAAAACTCACACCCCAGAAGTGACTCGAACCCATACTCCCAGAAGCAACGCAACTGGTATGTACAAGACGCCTTAATCCACTTGACCATCACGATCGGACATAATGAGGTGATAGCCTAGGCTATATGAACCACCCCACCGCCGGCACTCGGATAGTAATCTTGGGCATAGCATTTTACCAAATCACCTCATTCTTTGGGGCACACGTGAGGAACACAAATGCGAACAAGCCTGAATGGTCCCCAGGACAATATGCAACTGAAAACTCACACCCCAGAAGTGACTCGAACCCATACTCCCAGAAGCAACGCAACTGGTATGTACAAGACGCCTTAATCCACTTGACCATCACGACCGGACATAATGAGGTGATAGCCGAGGCTATATGAACCACCCCACCGCCGGCACTCGGATAGTAATCTTGGGCATAGCATTTTACCAAATCACCTCATTCTTTGGGGCACACGTGAGGAACACAAATGCGAACAAGCCTGAATGGTCCCCAGGACAATTTTGTCCTGGGGACCATTCAGGCTTGTTCGCATTTGTGTTCCTTACGTGTGCCCCAAAGAATGAGGTGATTTGGTAAAATGCTATGCCCAAGATTACTATCTGAGTGCCGGCGGTGGGGTGGTTCATATAGCCTCGGCTATCACCTCATTATGTCCGGTCGTGATGGTCAAGTGGATTAAGGCGTCTTGTACATACCAGTTGCGTTGCTTCTGGGAGTATGGGTTCGAGTCACTTCTGGGGTGTGAGTTTTCAGTTGCATATTGTCCTGGGGACCATTCAGGCTTGTTCGCATTTGTGTTCCTCACGTGTGCCCCAAAGAATGAGGTGATTTGGTAAAATGCTATGCCCAAGATTACTATCCGAGTGCCGGCGGTGGGGTGGTTCATATAGCCTCGGCTATCACCTCATTATGTCCGGTCGTGATGGTCAAGTGGATTAAGGCGTCTTGTACATACCAGTTGCGTTGCTTCTGGGAGTATGGGTTCGAGTCACTTCTGGGGTGTGAGTTTTCAGTTGCATATTGTCCTGGGGACCATTCAGGCTTGTTCGCATTTGTGTTCCTCACGTGTGCCCCAAAGAATGAGGTGATTTGGTAAAATGCTATGCCCAAGATTACTATCCGAGTGCCGGCGGTGGGGTGGTTCATATAGCCTCGGCTATCACCTCATTATGTCCGGTCGTGATGGTCAAATGGATTAAGGCGTCTTGTACATACCAGTTGCGTTGCTTCTGGGAGTATGGGTTCGAGTCACTTCTGGGGTGTGAGTTTTCAGTTGCATATTGTCCTGGGGACCATTCAGGCTTGTTCGCATTTGTGTTCCTCATGTGTGCCCCAAAGAATGAGGTGATTTGGTAAAATGCTATGACCAAGATTACTATCCGAGTGCCGGCGGTGGGGTGGTTCATATAGCCTCGGCTATCACCTCATTATGTCTGGTCGTGATGGTCAAGTGGATTAAGGCGTCTTGTACATACCAGTTGCGTTGCTTCTGGGAGTATGGGTTCGAGTCACTTCTGGGCTGTGAGTTTTCAGTTGCATATTGTCCTGGCGACCATTCAGGCTTGTTCGCATTTGTGTTCCTCACGTGTGCCCCAAAGAATGAGGTGATTTGGTAAAATGCTATGCCCAAGATTACTATCCGAGTGCCGGCGGTGGGGTGGTTCATATAGCCTCGGCTATCACCTCATTATGTCCGGTCGTGATGGTCAAGTGGATTAAGGCGTTTTGTACATACCAGTTGCGTTGCTTCTGGGAGTATGGGTTCGAGTCACTTCTGGGGTGTGAGTTTTCAGTTGCATATTGTCCTGGGGACCATTCAGGCTTGTTCGCATATATATATATATATATATATATATATATATATATATATATATATATATATATATATATATATATATATATATATATATATATATATATATATATATATATATATAAATGGGTACCACCTCTGGTGCCAATGTGGGGACCCATAGCCTCGGAGAAGAAAATAAAAAGTATTCAGAGGAGACCTTGTGGTCTCTCACTGAACACTAATATTATCTTCTCCTACCACCCCCATTCTTTTGTATGTACTCATATATATTTGCTTTATTTGAACCTTGTTACAAAAAAGGAGTTACATATAGGTTACAAAGATGGTTATCATAGGTTGTCGAGTTCCTCCAGCTCCTCAGATGGCGGGCAGGAACCCTGGATGCAGTGGGCATTTCCCCTCTGTATCGTCACGCTGAGGTGCTCGAAAAGAAAGCTGGCAGCTCTAGGGTCCCTTGTGGTTTCAATGAGCCTAGAACCCAGTTCCTTCAAAAAACTGGTAGCACATTTACCCCAGGCGCCGAGTGTCTCAGAAGCAATGGGGACAAAATTGTAGTGGTGATCCAGTTCTCTATACTTACTGGATTTGGCTGCTTCCCTGTGGGTGGCAGCGCCACCTGGTTGTGCAACACTGAGGTTAATGTAGGTGTTAGCCAGGGTTGATACGCACGTGTAGTCCCATACCAACTGCTTGCCATTCTTCCAGGGGTTCACTATGATACCATCCGGGCGACCAATAAGAGCATCAGAGTTACGGGGCGTTAGGTAACTGGGCTCTCTTTCAGCTGGGCATCCAGCTGTGGTGAGGCTCCTCTTGATGATGTCGTTAACTTCACTGTGCCTCGAGTGCCATCCCCCTGTGCTTTGGCAGAGTAGGCCATGGTGGCCGTACCTGTCAGCCACCACCTCGCCGCAAATACACCTATATCTGGTGTGGATTGGGGCAGCAAGGCGAAGGGCCACAGCAATTCGGAGGGCGTGTAGTGTGAGACGTGTGCCAGTTGCCGACATTGGGGTTGCTAACAGGAAATCCTCTGCATGTGGGGCTGCTACTGCTGTGAGGCGAGCAATGTCGTGTTGTGTTGTTGCAGCACCCAGGCACTCTGCAGCAACTTGGTCTACAATGGGGCCAACGCAGCTGGTTTGCTTGTGGGCTTTTGGGGATGGTGGTTGAGGTGATGGGCCAGCACGAGAGGCCCACTCTGTGGCACAGCGTGTAAAATTGGGATCATGTACACCTGCCAGCTGATGTAAGTGGGAAGGTAGAATTTCTTTCACAAGGTCGTCGGATGCTGATAAGGAGGACAGGAAGGCTGGAACAGCGATTTGCGGTGCTGTTCGAACTCCGAGGCCCCCAAGTCTTACGGGAAGAGAGGCTTGTTTCCACTGTAGGTCATCAAGAGAGAGGTTAAGGGCTTTTTCTAGCATACAGGACATACAGGACATGAACCCTCTAGAACACTGCTCCACAATGACTTTACTGAACTGCAATCACATACGGTGATGCTCCACACTAGTAACAATCACCATCAAATAACAACCCCTCTGCAATAACACACACGGCAAGTACTCTAATTTCCAAGTATTAGAATACTGCACACACTTACTTACTGTTGCAAATGACCTCAGTGGTCTCAATAACCCCTAGAACATAGGTCAAAATATTGCAATCACCAAACAGTAAATAACACAATAACACTGGGCACCGTGACACTAAGATTATATATATATATATATATATATATATATATATATATATATATATATATATATATATATATATATATATATATATATATGAATGAAAACTCACACCCCAGAAGTGACTCGAACCCATACTCCCAGAAGCAACGCAACTGGTAACTACAGGGCGCCTTAATCCGCTTGACCATCACGGCCGTCAAAAAGGAAGTGATAGCCGAGGCTATTTAAGCCACTTCCCCGACGGCAACTCGGATGGTAATCTTGGGCATAGCATTTCACCAAATCACCTCATTCTTTTGGGCACACGTGAGGAACACAAATGCGAACAAGCCTGAATGGTCCCCAGGACTATATGCGAATGAAAACTCACACCCCAGAAGTGACTCGAACCCATACTCCCAGAAGCAACGCAACTGGTAACTACAGGGCGCCTTAATCCGCTTGACCATCACGGCCGTCAAAAAGGAAGTGATAGCCGAGGCTATTTAAGCCACTTCCCCGACGGCAACTCGGATGGTAATCTTGGGCATAGCATTTCACCAAATCACCTCATTCTTTGGGGCACACGTGAGGAACACAAATGCGAACAAGCCTGAATGGTCCCCAGGACTATATGCGAATGAAAACTCACACCCCAGAAGTGACTCGAACCCATACTCCCAGAATGGTGGTCAAGCGGATTAAGGCGCCCTGTAGTTACCAGTTGCCTTGCTTCTGGGAGTATGGGTTCGAGTCACTTCTGGGGTGTGAGTTTTCATTCGCATATAGTCCTGGGGACCATTCAGGCTTGTTCGCATTTGTGTTCCTCACGTGTGCCCCAAAGAATGAGGTGATTTGGTGAAATGCTATGCCCAAGATTACCATCCGAGTTGCCGTCGGGGAAGTGGCTTAAATAGCCTCGGCTATCACTTCCTTTTTGACGGCCGTGATGGTCAAGCGGATTAAGGCGCCCTGTAGTTACCAGTTGCGTTGCTTCTGGGAGTATGGGTTCGAGTCACTTCTGGGGTGTGAGTTTTCATTCGCATATAGTCCTGGGGACCATTCAGGCTTGTTCGCATATATATATATATATATATATTTATATATATATATATATATATATATATATCTATATATATATATATATATATATATATATATATATATATATATATATATATATATATATATATATATATATATATATACATGTCATTGCAACCGGATTGTAACGAAAATCACTGTGATTTGTTAGTGTGATTTGTCATTGTCGTGGGTGAACTCGGCTGTAGACGAGTACTTGGGTACACATATATTCTCCTGGTTATCTGGTAGGACATTGAAGTCCAGTATTCAGTGAGGTGATTGCGAGGCAATTAATATAACGTAACCAAGGGAACGCCCATTGCTTTAAGAGAATTTGTTCTTAGACAATTTGAGTAACGTAGAATACGTTTGGGTTAATTTACTTTCCTGCAAGCAGCTACGGTAGTCTCAAGGAGCCTAGCCATCAGCCAGATAAGAATTAGAGTATTGTCTGTCGTAATTAACGGTCAGTGGGCCGGGTAATTGACGTGTTTCAGGAAGTCAAAGTAATTAACCTCGATCCTTGTTTGATCGACTAACACGAAGGCTACATTGTTCCATTAACGTAACGTCGTTATCTGCCCGGAAGTACCGGCACTTGATTGACTCGTGGGAAGAGTAACGTCATTTTAGAATAACGTAAACGTGGGGCTAATTACTGTTATTAGCCACCTGAATTGGTCTGAGTATGGAAGGCTCAGACGGAATTCATACCTTAATGTAAATTGCTGAGCCAGTGTGAAAGGTTGCGTATTTTAATTGTTTAATTATTGATCCTGAGGATAGTAATTAATTACTCTAAAGGTAATCACGAGTGATTACCGTTCTCTTAGTACTTTGGACATTGTAAATCAGAGTTTACCATCGCTGAGTGATTAGTAACCGATTAACGTAAATTAACGGAACTAGTAAAGAGATTGATCAGCTGTCTGGTAGTACAGGGATTAATGGGATTTTCTCACTGAATGCTTGACGGGTAGAGTGTTGTGTAATTTCCGCGTTACTAGTGACAGTTGTAAGTGTTATTAATTTAACGTAAATGTTATTTTGTTATGAACGTAAATCAATTGTTATTGATTGTTGATCGTCCGTGGGACGGAGTGTTAATGTAAGGAGTAATTTGAGGAAGGGTGCTGGAGTTGCCAGTGAACCCATTAGTTATTAATATCATTGAAAGACTACTGATTTGATCGCATTGCAACCACTATTGCAGGTGTAGACTGCACTGAGACGTAGAACAGTTAGGAGGTTACTGGAGACGTGTTTCAGAACCCACTGTGTCATTTGTTGTAATTGTGATTATAAATCTGTTAGTTCTTGTTTCTTGTTGATTCCTCTGTGGTCACGCTTATGTTCGAGTTAGTTCATTATGCAGTCCGAGGGGCTGGTGTCTAGCTGTCATTGATAGTGTCACAGGAAGGATTTCGAGTAACGTCATTGACATTTCTTTTTGTGTTGTTGTAGTAGTTAGTACTTTATTGAATAAACTAAGTTGTTATGTTTAACACTGTCTTTTCGTTACACCCCACACATTATTATTGTTATGCAAGTGTTCTTCACACTCGACTAATAAAATTGAGACTGATTCTGAGTTTTGGACCAAATATACGGCACCACACAACAATAAATTATTGTTGTGAGAGCCCTTGACCTACTCGTTAGATTCGCTTTGGCGAATGGCGAAGGTCAGCGACCTAAGAGGGGGGATTTAAATTTTCATTGGGGTCTCGGCGTTTGCTGGCGCCTAGTCAATTGTTCATACATGGTCCCAAAGTGAGGAATGAGCTGCTTACTACACTGGTGTGTTAGCTAAGCAAGTCCTTCCTCAGGCGACCTAATTTGAATATCACGACAGGAATAAAGGTTAAAGAATAAAGAAAATTCTTAGAAATTTTCCGAGCTCAATTCCTTATACCAATTTCATTTTATTCCACAACTTTTCAAAAACTCTCACATCATGGTGCCCAACGTGGGGCCGTAGACTTTTGATTCATAATCTGAAAAGTAAGACTCATCAAGTCGAGAAACCTAGGAAGAAAGGTGTGCAGAACATTGCAGAACAATATTGCTGTGGGTGTGTTTGTTGTCGGTTAGCACGATTAGGTACACCCACACCACACACACAGAATGGATGAGGATTATAGGGATAAGTACATAGATCTGTATGTGACTAGGTATGGCGTGCTGCCAAAGGATAGAAACATTCGCACAGATGAGGAATGTCGGCAGTATGTTGAGGACCATAAGGCCTATGTATGGTGTCTGCATCAAGAAAGAGCAAACAGAAGTGATCTAGGGGACAAGGGAGTTCCCCTAGCCGACCGTGGTATAGTTGGTATGTCAGGGGGTGTGGGATTGAGTCCACCCCAGGAGAAGGAAGGGGAGTCGCGACCCCAGCCTAGGCTAAGGACTGATTCCTTGGGGCACAGAAACGTTTCGTTAGAAGTAGTCAATCAGATACCAGAACAACTTTTCAGGATGGGGACTGAACAACCCCAGGAGGAAATGACTCTACAGTACCTAGCAGCTCAAGCTTATGGTTTTAAACTGCAAGGAGTTAATAAGGCCAAGTTCGTGGCCATCATGTGGAATGCCCACCACGAGAGATTGACTAGATTGGAAATTGCAAGAGTGCAATCCCAGGCAAGGACGGAGAGTCAAGCCCCTCCTGCCGCGCCAAGCTCAGAGGTACAGGCGCTGGAAGTAGAGATACCTCCTCTATTGCCAAGAGAGGAGAAGATCGATGCTAAGGATGCATACCTAGATCGATGTGTGACAAAGGTTGAAAGGTTTACTCAAGCTCCAAGTAAGGGAGCCAAACCTAAAGAAAGTAAGTCTAAGGGTAACCAACAGAAACCCAAGGTTAAGGGACCCAGGTGCTTCACATGCAACATGACAGGTCACCGAGCAGCTAAGTGCCCGAGCAGCACTAGGCTTAAGACTAAGAAGGTGACGAAGGTGCAAGTTACAGGCATGAGTACCGTGGGAGGTAATTCCCTAAGAGACACACTCGAATTAACTAGAGGAAGAGTTAATGGGCATTGGACGAGTGTCTTTCGAGACCGGGGTGCTACAGCTAACATGGTCAGGAGCAGTTTGGTTGAGCCTGAGAGTAGAACAGGTCGAACCCTCCGTGTCCAGTACCCAGATGGCACTGGTAAGGACATGGAAGAAGTGTCCGTGTTGGTAGACACCCCATATATCAAAGGTAAGATCAAAGCTGCGCTAAGTAGAAAGGCAGTGTATGGACTTTTGAGAGGTAATACTACTGGTATAGAGAACCAGGTGGGTCTGTCCTGTGGAAATGACCCAGAGGAAACAGGAACAGGTGAGAGGAAGGTTAAACCCGCTGGCGTTGACACCAAGCGTCAGCCGGCCAGTCGAGCAGAGATCACTGCCGCCCAGACAGAAGAAGAGAGGCAGCAGGTGAAAGGAAACCGGAGCCATCCTCCTCTCCCTATTGCACAGAAAACGAGAACTGATTCAGAGGGACTCAGATGGGTCTCACCAGCTGACGGCGATGTCACACGGCCGCCAGCTGAGGAAGTCATGGTCGCCTCTTATCAGGCGAAAGATCAGGTGCATGAGGTAAAAGGAAAAAAAGAGAAATTTTCCTTCTTTCAATTTACAGAAAACGGAGGTGAGCCCAGTGAGACGGGTGTGGCCCGGATCAGGTGATCCCGCCACGACCTGTCAGCCCGCCAGACCCGCGAGGGTTAACACCACTCAGGAGAGTAAACGTCTGCTGGATGTTGCCAGTGGTGAGGCTAAGGTAGCTGTGGTTCCCACAAGTGAAGTGGATATTCTGGACCAATCTTTCAGGCTGTTGGAAGATCGCTCAGACAAATGAACGGTCGCCGAGAGATTGAAGAACGAGCAGGTAAGTGATCCAGGCCGGGTTCAGTGAGGGGCGAGGTTTGACAGCTGCTGAAGAGGACTCAGCCCAGTCAACTCAGTCGGTAGAGCAACCCGGTCTGAGAGTGACAGACAAACAGGAAGAAAAACCCTGTCACCTGGAAGTCATGACAGTCTGCTAACTGTCGGAATTGTGTCGGTAGGGTAGGGAAGGGTTTGAGTCTGTACTTCATTGGTAAGTCCATCCCAGTGTGCTACCCATTGTGTCCAGTATGACACAGACCTGTGGGGTGAGAGTGTGAAGGGGCTGAGGAAGGGAAGCTGCGAGGTGTCGAGCCGGCTTAACCTGGACCCAGAACCTGAGCACGACCGCACTTCGGTCGGGAAGTACCACCCTGGACGAGCCAGTGACGTCACATCTTGTCCCGCGAGCCACCGACGTCAACAGAAAACGGATGAATCACCACCACCCAGCCACCGTGCACTTAAGAGCACAAGTGTAAGTGGCTGGTGATTTAGATGAAATTTTCCTCCGGGAAATTTTATCTTCTGGTGGGAGGTTATGTGAGGAGATGGTTCACCAGCTCACTTACAATAGTGCTCCTATGCCTGTGGGAGCCAGTACACTTGTTAAGTGCACTTGTTAAGTGGGCGGACTTAAGTTTGGTAACCAGCAACCGAAACATCTAGTGTTTGGGCTCATGTGAGAGCCCCAGTCATCAGCAGTCCAGAAATGTTACCCTGGCCGGGGTAACACGTCTGTGGATAGTGCTAGAGCCGATTGCATCATCTTTTTGTATGGCATGGAGCGAGACTCCACTTTGCGCGGGAACAGCTAGGCCGCAGGCGTGGGTGAGCTGTGGGCCTCCCGCGCTCGAGTCGTCGTCATGGAAAGAGCCGCCATCTTAGTAAACATCTTGAGCCGCCATGTTGGTCGGCCATCTTGGAGCTGCCCTAGGGGCTATGCTACACCGTCGCTGATTGGATGAGAGGGGTAGGTCGCTGTATGCCTTCTTCTCATTTGTTATTTCGAGGAGGACGCGGGAATCGTCGGTGTAAGCATCATTCTGAACCCAGCTGCCACTCTGTCAAGACGCTTCTCTGTACTCAATTCGGCCAAATTGAGTATAGGGTGCCGTGATGGCTGGACTACTCAACTGCTTCACTTCCTGCTTCACCAACGACAGCGGTCGTCACAGAATCTGGCCGAAGTCGTCGTTTGGAGGGGAGAAAGACATTGTGTACAGTGGGTAGAGGTACAGTGATCTGGGATCGTGGGGAATGTGTATACGAGCTGCACCAGACTCGTAGATCCCATACCAGTGATGATTAGACTGGCTAGTGCTCTGTAGCAGTCGATGGGACTGGGGAAATTCGTGTCAGGCAGATTTCCCATGTTTGTGTGAGACGCTATCGTTGTGCGCGTCACCTGGGTACGAACGCTTCACTTCACCGGTGGGTCGAGGGTGCGAACCGAGCCGTGTTGTGAGTGGGAGGGGTTCGAGTGCACGCCAATTGCACGAGAAATACCACACGAGGTACTACCGCCGCCTACGCCACCTCCGTGAGCGAGCCAGCCACCCGTAGCGGGTGCCTGATGTATGGGAATGGTGTGTAAGCCGGCAGTATGAATGAGTAAGTACCTATGGGTGTATTTCTGGTGATCAGTTAGTCTCTAAAAGCTTGAATTCGAGGTCAAGTGTTCCGTCACATTGTCACGCAGCACCTGTGGAGGTGAAGTGGAGTGTGGGCGAGGAGATAATCACCCTTGTTGTCATCTTGTCAGTCCAGAGGGGCTTACGTCTTGTGTACACAGACGTACAGTGTGTGTGTGTGTGTGGGGGTACGCACGGGAACAGAATATACATAGAGTAGCCAAGGACTGAGAGGATGTCCATGTAATAATTATATTATTCCATTGTGGTAATTAATCATTTTGATCGTCCGTGGGACGGAGTGATATCATTTCCATATGTGGTCTTGCAGGTGTGGAATTCCAACACTGAGAGTTCAGGTATGTGTAACGCCAGTGATTCCTGGCAATGATTATTGTGGAGTGTACCACAGTGTGGTCTAAATTTCTTGTATTGTTCCCAGGGCCATGACAAGTGTGATTTATATATATATGTATTGTGGTTGCAGTATTAACGTAATTTTGGTAGAATTTGGTGAGTGATGAGGCTGTCTGGAGAGACCGCCATTGCTCAGTCGAGTAACGTAACTCTCGAGAGTGTTTATCGATATGCGTGATCGATAAATCACTCACCCATGTGATTTAAGGAGTGTTGGATCTCCTTAGTGTTCCCAATAACGTTTGATAGCTGTAGGCTACATGTGTCAGCAGTAATTATATATATATATATATATATATATATATATATATATATATATATATATATATATATATATATATATATATATATATATATATGTATATATATATATATATATATATATATATATATATTGTGACGATAATCTCTTTCAAGAGAGATTGAGCCTGCTCTTCCCTACATCATTACGTCGTACATACAAGATACTATATAGAAGATACGTCCACCAGTATCGCCAAACGTTTTGCCCAGGAAGCAAATCGTACCCTGCACACCCCAACACCTGGCCACAGCCCGCCGTAACCAGCAAACTGCTCATCCACTGCCTGCCTGTTGCTGATTGGCTGGTGTCTCGTCGCACCTGCACTCACCACCACCACCACGAGTCGATGTCTGGGCAGCAGCACGCCAGACTTGTCAAAATATCTTTGTGCTCCATGAAGTTGACATCTCTCGCTGGTAGACTAAGCCTTGGCTTTCGTGTATTATGGGAGGTGGCAGCTTGAAGCCAGTATTCCAGCACCCATTATTTAATTTATTTTGCTATCACTGTAACTTACTTGTCTTAGCGTAACTTTTCATTTGCCAGTGATTATTCATGTTATTTTGTTTGTTGACTTGTCCTGCATTTTATGAGATTGCCTTTATTCATGTCTTGTTTTCTAGAGTAATTAAAATTTCATTGTTTATATACTTGTGTTTTGTGTGTCTTCCCATTACCTTACCACAGACGAAAGGACAAACTTTTCTTTTTTTTTTTGATGTGACGAGGCCCTGCCCCCAGCTTTTGAAACAGCCGAACACCAACGCTTTACCGTCACATTACGTGATGGCCTGTCCACGGAGCTTCACTCAGGTACTGGTGCCAAATAGTAAATTTGTGGTAAGCGTATTTGGCTTTGGTAACGTAGCTTTTCACTATTTTTAATATTCAATTTTATTTTCATATGGTGCTGTGTGTATTGTGCATTCCGAGAGTAGCATATGGTGAAGGTGAGACAACTTTGGATTACGTGGTGACTGTAGGCCTCAGTCATTCTCTTAATTGGTCATCTCTCCCTCCGTGTGTTACGGCCCTCTCGGGACGCAACGGGGTCCTTACTCTGATGTTGTTAGAGGAAGATATATGTATCCGTTCCCGAGCCAGTAGTGGCTATCAAGGGATGAGATCCGTGACGCAAGTAACTTAAAGGGAGTAGGGAAAGAAAGCTAAGAACTTAATATTATAATTACCATCACTGTTTAAATATATAAAATAAATGGGTGCACAAAGGGGAGGGGTATTAACACTATACAAGGGGATTATACACAATATAGTCTTCTGCTGAAGACTCTGGATCAAGAAGCTAGGTGCTGAGTCCGCGGTGCTTTCTTCGTGGCCTCAAGACGTGTCCTCTGAGAATGCCGAGCCTACCCTGGCCACAGGTCAGCCAAAACACAGGTCCACTGGGGGCACCGTCGTGGAGGCCGTCAACCACACGTCCAGCTGGTCTGCTGGCAGGTACTGAGCCACCAAGGCTGGTACGGCCACTCCACGAACGATATAAGGGGTACGCCCTAGACAGGAGTCTCGTGTGATATCACAAATCACCCTCCTGTCCTCAATACCCCAGTGGATTATCGTCTCCAACAGTCGGTCCCGGGTAAATCCTTTCACTGCCACTCCACTGGCAGGCTAACACACCACAGTGTTCTTCCGGGGGGGCGACGTCACAACAGCTGCAGCAAACTTCACAGTATGGAGACTGGCTGCCTCGGGTAGACTGACTCGACTCCCATCACAGCAGTCCCAGGTCGACTCTGTAAGCAGACACGTCATCAATAACAGGGACACTAAAACACCACACTTACGGGCTCGGGCACAAACACCTGACGTATCCAGCCCATAGATGGCGCTGTCGTCGGAGCACCACCTCACCAGAGGTCAGGAGCGGCGGTGTTGAGCGATGAACCAGACTGGAAACTGGTCCTCGAGGCCAGTACACGCTGTCCTCACCAGGTGTCGTCGTCCGTTTGGCGGGGGTTTCGGGAGCTGACCCTCAGATGGCGTGGTTGTCACTGCTCCAGGCTCGGACGCTGGATCCGGGTTCGTAACACCGTGTTATTACTCTTGTTTACCATCTTTTGTCCCTAGGATATTTCTCATATTTTCGGCAGATCATCATATTGGTATCCTGGTACTGTGGTCTGTACCCGGGTCAAGTGCACCTAATCTTCTGCAATCTGACAGTAGGAGGATAAAGAGGACCATAGTTCCTCTCGCACGAACTTTAGTTGCTGAATTGGAAGCTCAGCAGCAGTTCTCGTCACCAGTTGACACCTCGCACCCCTACACGTCGGTCAGAGATGATGATATTTACATTGGTAGGGAATTAGCCTTCTTTTTCAGAGCACAAAAGTTCGCTAATTCTGTAAGTATCATATTAATTTCAGTGGGAAAAACTTGCTTATGTCCTATAGAGACTTGGCAAGGTATGCCTACATTCTTGGACTACCAATTTTACTTTTGAGGCAATTAACTGTTTCATTTGTTTTAGAAACTCAGTTTCGCTTGTTTAGTAGGATTTTCTTGCCCTTATCCTCTTACATGAGTACCGGGTACAAGATTTCCTGCGACCTTGATTTATTAATCATTAATCATCTTGAAATTAACATTAATTGTTAACGATTCCACAGGATAGGTACCAGTTGCCACGTTGGCCTGTTTCTGACATTCACCATATCACAACAGTATATTCGTTGCGCATTTATTTGCTAATTTCAACATGTTTCGTCTCCAAGTTTTCCGTGCAGATTCAGCAGGTGAAATAGGGACTTTAAGTCGTGCCAAGAGGACTGAATTACAAACTCTTGCACATGAGTATCAACTAGAAGTTCCCTACCAAGCCAACAAAAATGAAATACATAACCTGTTACTGGATCATCTCTTGAAGGAAGGTAAGATAGACTCTGAAACTCACGAAACTTACTTTATTGCAGATAAAACTGATTTAACAACGATGAAACTCAAACTAGAGCTGGCCAAGATCGAACGCGAGCAGCAAAGGGAAGCAGCTGCCATGCAAAGAGAAGCCCTCGAGCAACAAAGGGAAGCAGCTGCCATAAGAAAGGAAGAAAAGGAACGAGAAGCTGTCTTGAGGAAGGAAGAACAAGAACGTGAAATCGCCCTCAAGGAACGTGAGATTGTAATACTCCGTGAGCGGGAACAAGTACAGCTTGAAACAGAACAACGCCAATTGGAGATGCAACGCGAACATGACAAACAACAAGCAACTCTGGCTATGGAATGTCGTCAACGAGAATTCGCGTTGGAAACTTCACACCTCGCTCAACGCCAGCAAGCTACCGCCAATCTTCCCGTCAGATTCAATATATCACATGCAAGTAAGTTAATGCCACCATTCATAGAAACAGAAGTTGATGTGTTTTTTTACCACCTTTGAAACCCTTGCTAATCAACTTAGTTGGCCTGCCGACCAATGGGCAATCCTTCTCAGAGTACATCTTACAGGAAGAGCTGCAGTTACACTCAGTACTTTGGCGTCTGAGAATGACTACCAGACTCTGAAACAAGCAGTGTTGGACGCCTACCTTCTCTCCACCGAAAATTATCGAAGGAAATTCCGTGACCACCTAAAAACAAGTACCACTACCTTTCTCGAATTTGCTAATACCAAAAGGAGATATTTTATGAAATGGCTGGAAGCAGCACATGTCTCTACCTTTGCAGAACTCGTCAACCTCATGCTAGTTGAAGAATTCTTGAAGCGTGTGCCGCCTCCTGTCCGTCTATATTTAGCAGATAAAGAAGAAACCGACTACCTAAAGTGTGCTAAGTCGGCTGACACTTACAGCCTCATCCACCGGCTGACACCAGAACCATCTTCCAGTAAGAAGTCTTGATACAGTTACGAGAAAGTGAGTACCGATCAAACTGGCTCGCAATTGTACTGTAAGTATTGTAGACGCTATGGACATACCATAGATAAATGTGGTAAGTCTCAATACAAAGGAAACACTGAATCACCTAAACCCAAACAGACTCCTCCTAAGTCCGGTAAGCCTGTGATGAATGTTGGTGTTCATGTTAATGATCTTTCTCTTTTCAGTAAGCACCTGTATTATAGACTGTGGGTTGGTTGGTGTTGTCGTCGTTGATCCTTCTCTATGGACAACCTAACCCACAACTCGGTAGAGTGCTTATACTAGGAGATCACCCTTGGCACTTCTGGCTCTTGGAGAGGGGCTCAACGTCACACGTTTAGGGGATGCGGCTCCAACACTCAGCCTCGTTGTCACGTGCACACACCCACTCGAGCCGCTGTGACTCCCCACTCTCTCCTTATGAGATATAATCTCCTCAATCCCCTATGACTTACTAGTATTACCTCCTACCCTGCCCACAGCAGTGGTTCCTGGTTCTTTCTCTCTCTCTCTCTTCTTCTGTACTATTTCATGGGAAGCCTCACTAGGACAAGGGCAAACACCAGCAAATTGGGATACATTTACTGGACAAAGCACATACACGATACATACACACATATAATAATAATGAATCCTATACTCTATAATATTACAATCAGGTTGCTCTCCAACACAACCAGAACTCTACCATCAGCTTATCAAGTGGTATCCTATCTCCTGGTTCACCACCTGATACTATCAACCACCTCAAGTTGATCAAGTCTACATACACTGTTGCACCATCAGCAAGATAATATATATATATAGAAAATCAGCATTTGAATGCAATAACATATATCAGTATAAATGTTCATTGATACACAGCAATGATCAATCGATCACTCTATCAGTCCTAGAACGCCATACATCTGTAGATAATCCACCCTACGGCTGTAACTCTAAACTTCAGTGTAAAACACTCCTTGACATAAGAATGCCAACAGTCACTCACCTCTCACTGCGTCTTGCACGCTAATGACAACCAAACACTATCAACTCCCTATAAGTAATCCACCAGAACTTCCCCTTCCACCTCTGGAAGTTCACTACCCTAATATCCTTAGGTTCTTCCGGGCTTCACTACCAGGATCCTCTGCAGCTCCTCCAGGCTGCTATCATGAAGTTTCCTGTGCAACTACGGTGCTTCACCCTTCTGCTAGGTTCCTCCACAGCTCTCTTGGCTGCTACACCATGAAGTTTCCTCGAGCAACTATGGTGCTTCTCCACCTCTACAGAACCACGTGACACTCCTCTTCACTGCTTCTCACAGCTCGAGGTCCTCGCCTCCACTACCTTGGAGTCTCATCAGCTACTTCATCTGCTGGCTTCGAAGTTCTCAGCAACTTCTTCCCCAAAGACAAACCTGCAACCCATCGACACTCCAATAAAATTGTTTCCCCTTTAACACATAAACAAAAATAATCACACAATGTTTGTCTCCAACCTCTATCTGTCCTCTATATACAGTGAGAGTGGACTCCCCCGTTTTGGGCGGGTCCATACTCCACCTCGCCTGGCGGCGGTCCTCACTCGCTGGGAGGGTCTTCCTCCGTCAGGAGCCAGGCTCCCTCAGTCGCCCGCCAGCGCTCAGAGGGGATGGACGTCGCTCCTTGTTCCTCCCTCTCCACTCTCTTATTTCAGGCCTTCTGCCTTATTAAAACATGTCTAACTTATAAATAAACATCGCTACTGTCGCTGGGCACACGACCAACTACAAGCAATCACTATGAACTGGCGTATATCGTGCTTACCACAGATCGTCTGGTCGAGGGCGCTTCTTCCTCTGACGAGGCTTGGTCAGGGCGCTCCACGGCCCACAATAATGCCTCCGGGCGGCTTAATATTCACTAATTATCGCCCACGACTTGAGACCACACGTCCCCAGCTCGATTCCACAGCTGGTACGTCTGCACACTTCTCTTCTCTTCGAGATATATCACTAGGGGTTCCCTTCTGACGGGAGCTCAACGGAGCGCGGCTTTTCTCCTGCGATGTCTGGCCTCAAGTGAGGTCAAAGCCCCTCCAGAAGCGAGCTTCACGCCTCCAGCAAAATGTCCACATCTCCTAGCCAGTCATTTATCTGTTTTCTTCTTCATTGCCCATAATCTCAAATTGTTATACATATCCAAGCAACTATTTTACATATGCGTTATCACCTCAATATTTGCTAGACCTTCTAATCAGGTCAGGCTTGACGAATAACTCTCAAGGAGGGAGACTCGTTTCTCCTGCAGGCTGAGATCATAACACTCCCCTCCCCTTATTTTGAGAGTTATTCTAGTGGCTAGGCTCGAGATAACGCATCAGCCACTACATTGTCTCGCCCTCTTATGTGCATTATCACCAGGTCATACTCTTGGAGCGATAAAAACCATCTGGTTAATCTCTGGTTTGCATGCTTCATTTTCTTCAGGAAAACTAGGGGATTATGGTCTGTATACACCGTCACTGGGTGTACCCCTCCACTCACATACACTTCAAAATGTTTCAATGCCATCACCAGGGCCAAAGTCTCTTTCTCGACTGTACTGTACGACCTCTGGTGCTTAACGAACTTCTTCGAGAAGAAGGACACGGGGCGGTAAATTCCATCATTCTGCTGCGTCAGTACAGCTCCAGCCCCTATATCACTGGCATCTACAAATAACGTAAACGGCGCTTCAAAATCTGGCGACACTAGTACAGGTGCCTCAGTCAACAGTCTTTTGGTCTTCTCAAACGCTTCTTGTGCTGTTCAATTCCACTCCCACTTCTTGCTCTTTGATAGCAAACTCGTCATAGGAGCGGCTATGGTGGAGAAATTTTCACAGAACTTCCGGTAATACCCAATCATACCGAGGTATCTCAACAATTCTTTCTTACTCCTGGGCACCGAGAAGTTGTCAATGGCCTCCACCTTTGTTCTTACCGGAGCAACCTCGCCTTGCCCTACTATATATCCAAGGTACTCCAGGCGGGCTCTCCCGAACTCGCTTTTTGCCAAGTTGATCGTCATGTTGGCCTTCTCCAACCGATCGAACAAATCTAAAAGTCGATCCACGTGATCCTTCCAGGAATCAGCGAACACCACAATATCATCGATGTACACTGCACATCCAGTCGCGCCTTGTAATACCTGATTCATTACTCGTTGAAAACAACTACCACTATTCTTCATTCCGAACGGCACCACTTTATATTGGTACAAGCCGTCGGGTGTCACGAACGCTGAGATCCTCTTGGCCTCCTCAGACAGGGGAATCTGGTAGTATCCCTTCAACAGGTCTATCTTCGAGACATACCGTGCACTCCCAATCTGATCTATGCAATCGTCAATGTGCGGTATCGGAAACGAGTCAGCGACCGTGAGTGCATTCACTTTCCTATAATCGGTACAGAACCGGTACGTGCCGTCACTCTTCTTCACGAGGAGGCACGGCGAACTCCAGTCACTGTCGCTAACCTCTGCCAAGTCGTTATCTAGCAGATACTTCACTTCTGCTCTCATTGCCGCTGCTTTCTCCGGGTTAACTCTGTAAGGGTGCTGCTTGATGGGCTCAGCACTCCCTACATTCACTTCGTGCACCGTTCCGCGGTGTCTTCTAAGCACGTCCGAGAATAACGACTTATTCCTCCGTAGGATCCCCACTAGCTCCTGTCGTTGGTCATCCTCCAAATGACCCAGACGCTCACCTATCTTGGCCAGGCTTTCTGTATTTGATATCTTCGCGCCATCGGACCTCTCTAACTTACAGTTCTCCTCTTCTATCCCTTTGCCGTCTCCTCCACACAGCACCGTCGCCTGCAATGGGGTTTCCATCGGTTCTTCATCGCCTAGAGGCTTATCTCTGTCATAGTACCTCTTTATCATGTTCACGTGGCAAACCTGTGACTTCCTCGGACGATCTGGCATGTGGATTACATAATTCACATCCCCTAATGCCTTCTGGATGGTATATGGTCCTCAAAATCTCGACTCGTATATACTTCCTTTTACCGGTAGCAGGACTAACACCTGATCTCCTTCTTGAAATTTCCTGCCCTTCGCCTTCCTGTCGTGGTACCTTACCATCTCTTCCTGGGATGTCCTCAAATTTTCCTTGGCCAAATCTCTGGCCCTAGAGAGTCGCTCTCTAAAAGTCTTCACATATTTTCCCACGTCCACCTTAGGCCTATCCACGGTGAGCTGCTCCTTCAGCGCGCCCACTGGGCTCCTCACGGAGTGTCCGTACACCAGTTGAAATGGGGTGAATCCGAGTGATTCTACTACCGCATCCCTGATGGCGAACAACATGGATGGTAATGCCTCGTCCCAACTACTCCCTTCCTCAGCGCAGTATATCCTCAACAAGCTTTTTAGCGTTCCATGGAAACGCTCCAATGCTCCCTGCGACTGAGGGTGATACGGTGACGAGCGCACTTGCTCTACTCTCCATCCTTTCACAGTTTCCCTAAACAACTTCGACTGGAAGACACTCCGCTGGTCCGTCTGGATAACCTTGGGCATTCCTACCCACGCAATGTAGTTCTGTAGTCTATCCAGAACGGCTCTCGACGTCACTCTTCTCAGGGGGATTGCTTCAGGGAAACGGGTGGCCGTGCACATTATGGTCAGAAAGTATTCGTGGCCTTTTCTGGTCCTCGGCAACGGACCTACACAGTCTATCAAGACTCTCTCAAAAGGCTCGCCAAATGCCGGTATGGGCTTTAAGGGTGCCTTTGGTATAGCCGGAGCCGGCTTACCTGCACGTTGGCACGCGAAACATGTCCTACAATATTTCTTTACCTCCTTCCACACGTTCGGCCAGTAGAAGTGCTCCTGCACCTTATTTAAGGTCTTCTTCACCCCTAAATGCCCTGCCATATCTACGGAGTGGGCTAGTTCTAACACAGCCGCCCTAAACTCCTTCGGCACTAACACTTGGTGCTTCTCCAACCATACCTTATCTGCGCCGGCTTTGTCCGGTCGCCATTTCCTCATTAGTACATCATCGTCCAAGTAGTAATACACGGGGGACTCCGGACATGAATTTCCCCCTTTTGCCTCCCTGATTAGATCTATAAACTCCTCTTTCTGAGCCCTAATCAGGTCCGCTCGGTTCACGCTGAACTTTTCAGGTAGGGTCATTTTCACTTCCTGTCTCTTCGAATCCTCATTCTTCTGAGCTCGATCTTCATCGAACAGCCCAGACATGTCCATGTTGACCTCCTCCCTTGGTGGAGTCGACACTGCCATATCATCTCCAATGTCTTCCTCGGCGGCTACGTCCGACTCTGTCACTACACAGGCCGGGTATACGATGACTTGACTGTCCTCTGCCTCATCTTCAAGGATGCTGGCTAAATCTATCTTGTCCGGCGTTCCACTTGTACCGCGATCCTTCTGGTTCACCTCCGGCACAGCTTTTACTATCAGCTCTGGCAGCACCTTGGACCCACACAAGTCGTTCCCCAGGATCACTTGGACTCCTGGAACAGGTATGCTGGGGCACACTCCCAACATCACCTCCGCCGACAAATAATCTGACTTCAACTGGACAGCACACACGGGCATGTCACTCTTAGACAACAACCCATGAACCTTTATCCTCCTACTGCCAGCTAACAGTCGATCATTTCTTATTAGGCCTCTCAGAATCAAGCTCTGGTTGGCTCCAGTATCCCTGAGGATACTAACCTCCACCTCGGGTTGACCTTCTATGCCGACCCAACCTTTACTAATGAACGGCCTATACCGCTCGTTCATCAAATCTACCTTCTGTGGTTTGTCTTGTTGTACATCAACGTACTTCTTCCGGGGATCACATGTCGTCAGGGTCACGACTCTCTTGCCCTGCCGACAATCTCGCATCATGTGACCTGATCTGTTGCACTTGTAGCATCTCATTTGGGAGAAATCTCTCCTATACGCCCCCGAGTGGCTCTGACTCTGCCCACTTGTATTGGAGTTCCTCGGGCCAGATGTACTACTCATACTCTGTGGAGCTTCATTGGACTCTTGTCTCCTCTGCACATATTTATTTTCCTGCTTACCTCCAGCAGGCGGACTTGGCAACTTTCCTTCCTGGGGCTTAAAACTAGCTGGTCTGCTTGTCTGCCCCCCAAAACTTCTTCCTCCCCAGACTCCACTGGGTCTGCTATTGCTGCGTCTCGCCTCGCTTCTTACTCTGTTCTCCCTTAAGCTCTTGTACGCTTCAGTAATCATATCCGCCCTATCTGCGGCATCTTTCACCTCCTTTATCCCTGCTTCTTGGATCTTGAACTTTGTTTCGGGATGCATCATCTCCAAGAACTTCTCCATGACCATCAGTTGCTTCAGGTCAGCGTAAGATCCAACTCCAGCAGCCTCAATCCACTTCTGGAATCGTCTTTCCAGATCTCTTGCTGTCTCAGCAAACGTACACGCTCCAACTTTGATCATCTCTCTGAAGCGCTTCCTATAAGCTTCTGGGGTTAACTGAAACGAGCGCAATATGCTGCTCTTTACCGTGGCATAATCCTGGCACTCTTCCAGTGACAATTGGGTGTATGCCTCCCTGGCTGCACCGGTCAATCTTAACTGGACCAGCTGGGCCCATTCCTCCTGTGGCCACTCCTTGATACTGGATATTTTTTCAAAGTGCTCGAAAAAACTCTCTGCCTCTTCGGGAACAAACAAGGGAATGTCCTTCTCCCTAACCCTAACATCTGGTGGGTGTGATACCTGGGTGGTGCTCTCTGGCAACCCATGTTCAATCCTTTGCTCAGCCAAGGTTCTGTTCGCTTCTATCTGCAATTGTTTTGTTCTCTCTTTTTCTTTTTCGACCTCTAGTTTTGCTTCCTCTTTTTCGACCTCCAGTTTTGCTTTCTCTTTTTCTACTTCCAGTCTGGTTTTCTCTTTTTCTACTTCCAGCCTGGTTTTTTCTTTTTCCTTCTCTACTTCCAGCCTGGTTTTTTCTTTTTCTTTCTCTGCTTCATTTTTCATCTGGAGTTCTAATTTCATCTTTTCCAGCTGGAACTGTCTCTCCTCACGCTGCATCTGGAGCTCTAACTGGAACCTTTCCAAGCTCCTATTTCGGCTACTCCTGCTACTGCGGCTACTCTTGCTGCTCCTACTCGATCCTTGGGATCTCACTTCATCCTGCCCATCATCCTCCTTTCCACTTTCAGCTCCTTTTTGGGCTCCTTGCTCTGCCGCTTCACTTCTGGCTCTCAACTGTCTAAGGATCTCATCCTTCATCCCAGCCACCTTAGATGCTTTCAACCTAATGCCACATTTTTCTGCTATTTGCTTCAATTGATCCCTCGTGCAACCTTCCAAATCCTCAGGCTTGCCTGACTCCACAAACGCTTGCACCTTATCCATCTTTGTCCTGTGAGTCTTCCCAAGAGAGAGAGTATACACCTGCGGTCACACAGTTTATCTATTTCAGCAAGGGTGTATAAATCCACTCTTGGACAGGGTGTGGGTGTGTCAGTTTCAGATCCTGGACACAGGCCCCCAATTTATTATAGACTGTGGGTTGGTTGGTGTTGTCGTCGTTGATCCTTCTCTATGGACAACCCAACCCACAACTTGGTAGAGTGCTTATACTAGGAGATCACCCTTGGCACTTCTGGCTCTTGGAGAGGGGCTCAACGTCACACGTTCAGGGGATGCGGCTCCAATACTCAGCCTCGTTGTCACGTGCACACACCCACTCGAGCCGCTGTGACTCCCCACTCTCTCCTTATGAGATATAATCTCCTCAATCCCCTATGACTTACTAGTATTACCTCCTACCCTGCCCACAGCAGTGGTTCCTGGTTCTTTCTCTCTCTCTCTCTTTTTCTGTACTATTTCATGGGAAGCCTCACTAGGACAAGGGCAAACACCAGCAAATTGGGATACATTTACTGGACAAAGCACATACACGATACATACACACATATAATAATAATGAATCCTATACTCTATAATATTACAATCAGGTTGCTCTCCAACACAACCAGAACTCTACCATCAGCTTATCAAGTGGTATCCTATCTCCTGGTTCACCACCTGATACTATCAACCACCTCAAGTTGATCAAGTCTACATACACTGTTGCACCATCAGCAAGATAATATATATATATAGAAAATCAGCATTTGAATGCAATAACATATATCAGTATAAATGTTCATTGATACACAACAATGATCAAACGATCACTCTATCAGTCCTAGAACGCCATACATCTGTAGATAATCCACCCTACGGCTGTAACTCTAAACTTCAGTGTAAAACACTCCTTGACATAAGAATGCCAACAGTCACTCACCTCTCACTGCGTCTTGCACGCTAATGACAACCAAACACTATCAACTCCCTATAAGTAATCCACCAGAACTTCCCCTTCCACCTCTGGAAGTTCACTACCCTAATATCCTTAGGTTCTTCCGGGCTTCACTACCAGGATCCTCTGCAGCTCCTCCAGGCTGCTATCATGAAGTTTCCTTGTGCAACTACGGTGCTTCACCCTTCTGCTAGGATCCTCCACAGCTCTCTTGGCTGCTACACCATGAAGTTTCCTCGAGCAACTATGGTGCTTCTCCACCTCTACAGAAGCACGTAACACTCCTCTTCACTGCTTCTCACAGCTCGAGGTCCTCGCCTCCACTACCTTGGAGTCTCATCAGCTACTTCATCTGCTGGCTTCGAAGTTCTCAGCAACTTCTTCCCCAAAGACAAACCTGCAACCCATCGACACTCCAATAAAATTGTTTCCCCTTTAACACATAAACAAAAATAATCACACAATGTTTGTCTCCAACCTCTATCTGTCCTCTATATACAGTGAGAGTGGACTCCCCCATTTTGGGCGGGTCCATACTCCACCTCGCCTGGCGGCGGTCCTCACTCGCTGGGAGGGTCTTCCTCCGTCAGGGGCCGGCTCCCTCAGTCGCCCGCCAGCGCTCAGAGGGGATGGACGTCGCTCCTTGTTCCTCCCTCTCCACTCTCTTATTTCAGGCCTTCTGCCTTATTAAAACATGTCTAACTTATAAATAAACATCGCTACTGTCGCTGGGCACACGACCAACTACAAGCAATCACTATGAACTGGCGTATATCGTGCTTACCACAGATCGTCTGGTCGAGGGCGCTTCTTCCTCTGACGAGGCTTGGTCAGGGCGCTCCACGGCCCACAATAATGCCTCCGGGCGGCTTAATATTCACTAATTATCGCCCACGACTTGAGACCACACGTCCCCAGCTCGATTCCACAGCTGGTACGTCTGCACACTTCTCTTCTCTTCGAGATATATCACTAGGGGTTCCCTTCTGACGGGAGCTCAACGGAGCGCAGCTTTTCCCCTGCGATGTCTGGCCTCAAGTGAGGTCAAAGCCCCTCCAGAAGCGAGCCTCACGCCTCCAGCAAAATGTCCACATCTCCTAGCCAGTCATTTATCTGTTTTCTTCTTCATTGCCCATAATCTCAAATTGTTATACATATCCAAGCAACTATTTTACATATGCGTTATCACCTCAATATTTGCTAGACCTTCTAATCAGGTCAGGCTTGACGAATAACTCTCAAGGAGGGAGACTCGTTTCTCCTGCAGGCTGAGATCATAACACTGTATACTGGAACTGTCACTGCCAACGGTTCAAATCCGGAGGGACGTTTCAAACTGAAGATCTTAAGGGACACAGCGGCTCTTCGATCGATTATTTTGAAGTCGGCTGTGCCCAATATCGCCTACACCGGAGAAACTGTCTTCATCACTGACCTCACTGCTACCACTCCTTATCCTCTCGCCAGAGTCCACCTGGATTGTCCCTTCGTGACCGGAGAAGTCCAAGTCGCCATCAGGGAAAAGCCTTTTCCCATGCCTGGAGTGCAACTTCTCCTGGGCGACGACTTTGCAGAAGATCTGCAACCGACCAACCTGATCGTCATGGACAAACCCCAGGTGTGTACCTCTGTAATGGATAATCCCATCTTTGAGTATGTTCCAGCAAAGGTTCAAGAGAATGATGAAGTTTCTCCTCCGGTTTTACTGACCACCCGTGCACAAGCTGCACGACAACAGCCAGCTGACTCTACTGCTACCGCTGTCCCTCAAGACCCTCAGAAACTACCCCCGAATCTGACCAAGTTGGAGTTCCGTAAGTTACAGAGGGAAGATCTTACCTTGACACCATTATTTTTCCAGGCTGAGACTCAACCTGACAGTATTCCTGGGTTCTTCCTAGAGAACGAGTTGCTCTACCGCAGATATAGACCCAGTAAACTGAAGGAGGAGGACGATTGGGCCAACGTCGAACAACTAGCGATTCCTGCCAGCCTGCGGCCCACTATTCTACACCTGGCCCACGGAGCACTCTCCCACTACGGATTTAACAAGACCTACCATGGAATCCGTCAAGACTACTACTGGCCAGGTATGGTAAATAGCGTCAAACAGTACGTCAAACAGTGTCATACATGTCAGATGGCAGGTAAACCGAATATCTCTATTCCCAGAGCACCACTGACTCCCATGCAGGTGCCTGCGGAACCTTTCCACAGACTTATTATGGACTGTGTTGGTCCTTTATCTCGGACCAGTTCAGGTAACGCCTATATTTTAACCATCCTGTGTCCTACCACCAGATTCCCAATAGCAGTTCCAGTAAAGAACATTACGGCTGCTACGGTTGTGAAACACTTATTGAAGATCTTCACCCAGTAGGATTTCCAAGGGAGGTTCAGAGCGACTGTGGGACCAACTTCACCAGTGATCTCTTCAAGAGGGCACTGGAAGAGTTCAACATCAAACAGGTAAGGAGCATGTCCAGCATGTCCAGCCCCTATCATCCTGCTTCACAGGATTCTCTTGAGCGTAGTCATCAGACTATTAAAGCACTCCTGAAGAAGTTTTGTAATGAAACCTCTAAGGATTGGGATAAGCAAATTGACCTAATAATGTGTATCTATAGAAGTCTTCCCAATGAGTCCCTAGGAGTATCTCCTTATGAGATGCTCTACGGACGTAAGTGCCATACTCTTCTCAAGGCTTTCAAAGACTCTCTACTTGATGCCACCTTCAGTGAGCATCAGAATGTGCCCCAGTTTCTTCAAAACCTACAACACATTCTAGAGAGGGTCCACAGTTTTGCCCAAGATAATCTGAAAGCACAGGAGAGGATGAAGACTCATTACGACCAGACCAGCAAAGTAAGGAAATTTAAACCGGGAGACTTCGTACTTGCTTATTTCCCTATCCCAGGTTCTCCTTTACAGAACAGGTTTTCAGGACCCTACCGCATCAAGGAGTGCAGAAACAACCATAACTACGTTCTAGAGACTCCAGATAGGCGGCGGAAGACCCAGTTGTGCCACGTCAACCTCCTGAAGCTATATAACGGTACTCCTCTCACTGTCATGATTAACTACTCTTCCTTTAAAGAGCCATACATCTACAGTGAGACCTTCCCTGCTTCTCCTCCCGAAAGCACTGACAAGGAGTCAGCGCTTTCTAATTCGGAAATCCTAAATAATATTCCCAATTATTTTCAGGACAATCATAGTGCACCTCTCGTCAAAATCTTCAAAGAACATCAGGAGTTGTTCCGAGATGATCCCCAAGAGTGTAATGTTACCCAGCACGACATCCAACTGCTCCCTGACACCCGGCTGATTCGTCAACCCTTCTACCGAATCAGCCCTAGCAAGAAGGAAGTCATGCGTGCTGAAGTGCAGTACCTCTTGGATCATGGACTGGCTACACCTTGTGAGTCCCCCTGGGCCTCACCCTGTATCTTGGTGCCAAAATCCCAAGGTAAGGTGAGACTGTGTACGGATTACCGTACATTAAATAATGTGACTGTCAAGGATGCATATCCCTTGCCAAGGATAGATGACATTCTTGACGCCTAATGCCCAGTACTTGTCGCAAGTGGACTTGCTTCAGGGGTATTACCAAGTGTGTCTAACAGAGCGAGCCAAAGAAATATCTGCCTTTATCACTCCCTTTGGACTTTTCAGATATGAACGCCTTCCTTTCGGACTATGTAATGCCCCGACCACCTTTCAGAGAGCTGTCAACCGCGTCATCCAGGGCTTGGATAACACCTACGCCTATTTGGATGATATCGTCGTAGCTTCCAACACCTGGAGCGAACATCTGCTCCAGCTGCACCGACTGTTCGCCAAGCTCCTGACAGCCGGCCTCACCATCAACCTGGGCAAGTCCACCTTCGCCAAAGGTAAAGTGCGTTATCTGGGTCATGTAATTGGGAGTGGCAGCCTAGCTCCGTTAGACACACACACTCAAGCCATCCAGCATTATCCACAGCCTACCACCAGGAAGCAGCTCCTGCGCTTCCTTGGTCTTGCCTCCTACTACCGTAGGTTTGTGAGAAACTTTAGTACAGTAGCCACACCATTAATCATTTTAACCAGTCCCAAGCAACGGTATAATTGGACCTTGCAGCAAACCGTTGCTTTCGAACAACTCAAATTCCTCCTCTGTTCTAATCCCATTCTCGCCTCGCCAGATATCACCAAGCCTTTCGTCCTTCATGTCGACGCCAGTGGTACCGGCATTGGTGGTGTCGTGATGCAGCAACGAGGCGAGGAGGTTCTACCTGTCAGCTACTACAGCTACAAGTTGAAACCCCACCAGAGGAACTACAGCACTATTGAAAAGGAGCTACTCTCCGTCGTGCTGAATCTCCAGCACTTTGCTCCATACCTACAAGGTGCCAGGTCTACCACCATCTTCTCAGACCACAATCCTCTCCGCTTCTTACATCAAGCCCAATTCCATAACCAGCGTCTTCTACGATGGGCTTTATATCTGCAAGATTTCAACCTGGAGATCCGCTATATCAAGGGTTCTGACAATATCATACCCGACGCCCTCTCCACAGTCTATGAAGTAGAAGCAACTCCAACTATCACTCCACCACATGAAGACGTAACTTCTTCCAGAACCGCAGGCTTCGGGGGAGAGTTGTGACGATAATCTCTTTCAAGAGAGATTGAGCCTGCTCTTTCCTGCATCATTACGTCGTACATACAAGATACTATATAGAAGATACGTCCACCAGTATCGCCAAACGTTTTGCCCAGGAAGCAAATCGTACCCTGCACACCCCAACACCTGGCCACAGCCCGCCGTAACCAGCAAACTGCTCTTCCTCTGCCTGCCTGTTGCTGATTGGCTGGTGTCTCGTCGCACCTGCACTCACCACCACCACCGCGATTCGACGTCTGGGCAGCAGCACGCCAGACTCGTCAGAATATCTTTGTGCTCCATGAAGTTGACATCTCTCGCTGGTAGACTAAGCCTTGGCTTTCGTGTACTAAGGGAGGTGGCAGCTTGAAGCCAGTATTCCAGCACCCATTATTTAATTTATTTTGCTATCACTGTACCTTACTTGTCGTAGCGTAACTTTTCATTTGCCAGTGATTATTCATGTTATTTTGTTCGTTGACTTGTCCTGCATTTTATGAGATTGCCTTTATTCATGTCTTGTTTTCTAGAGTAATTAAAATTTCATTGTTTATATACTTGTGTTTTGTGTGTCTTCCCATTACCTTACCACAGACGAAAGGACAAACTATTTTTTTTTTTTGTGATGTGACGAGGCCCTGCCCCCAGCTTTTGAAACAGCCGGACACCAACGCTTTACCATCACAATATATATATATATATATATATATATATATATATATATATATATATATATATATATATATATATATATGCAACAATGATCACAAAAACACTGATCCAAGTATGCAGAATAACCACATGTGAAAAATAGAAAATGCTTAACGCGTTTTCGGCTAATTCGCCTTCATCAGAGCAAAGTAGAATCACTTGATTCTACTTTGCTCCGATGAAGGCGAATTAGCCAAAAACGCATTAAGCATTTTCTATTTTTCACATGTGGTTATTCTGCATATATATATATATATATATATATATATATATATATATATATATATATATATATATATATATATATATATATATATATATATGTCGTACCTAATAGCCAGAACGCACTTCTCAGCCAACTATGCATGGCCCAATTTGCCTAATAAGCCAAGTTTTCATGAATTAATGTTTTTTCGACTACCTAACCTACCTAACCTAACCTAACCTAACTTTTTCTGCTACCTAACCTAACCTAACTGATAGAGATAGGTTAGGTTAGGTTAGGTAGGGTTGGTTAGGTTCGGTCATATATCTACGTTAATTTTAACTCCAATAAAAAAAAATTGACCTCATACATAATGAAATGGGTAGCTTTATCATTTCATAAGAAAAAAATTAGAAAAAATATATAAATTCAGAAAAACTTGGCTTATTAGGCAAATCGGGCCTTGCATAGTAGGCTGAGAAGTGCATTCTGGCTATTAGGTACGACATATATATATATATATATATATATGTCGTACCTAGTAGCCAGAATGCACTTCTACGCCTACTATTCAAGGCCCGATTTGCCTAATAAGCCAAGTTTTCCTGAATTAATATATTTTCTCTAATTTTTTCTTATGAAATGATAAAGCTACCCATTTCATTATGTATGAGGTCAATTTTTTTTTATTGGAGTTAAAGTTAACGTAGATATATGACCGAACCTAACCAACCCTACCTAACCTAACCTAACCTATCTTTATAGGTTAGGTTAGGTTAGGTAGCCGAAAACGTTAGGTTAGGTTAGGTTAGGTAGGTTAGGTAGTCGAAAAAACATTAATTCATGAAAACTAGGCTTATTAGGCAAATCGGGCCTTGCATAGTAGGCTGAGAAGTGAGTTCTGGCTACTAGGTACGACATATATATATATATATATATATATATATATATATATATATATATATATGCAGAATAACCACATGTGAAAAATAGTTCGGCTAATTCGGTTATTTATATATATATATATATATATATATATATATATATATATATATATATATATATATATATATATATATTAGTATATTTTGGTAGCAGTCTTTCCTGTAGACATATATTATTAAATATGATCGAAAAAAGTAAGATTAATAATTCTAACACGAATTCTCTCAATCTTTCGTACATTTCTTTTCACTGTTGGAGGTAATTCAAAAATCAATTCTCCAAAATTCATTTTTATTTCTAGTCTGACGCGATATAACCTGCAGTATATGGCCGGTTTCAAGTTCATGTCGACTAAGACTTTTTGCTCGATGGTACCCATGTAAAAGTTTGCAAACAGGACACCTAGGGGAGAACCCATATATATATATATATATATATATATATATATATATATATATATATATATATATATATATATATATATATATATATATATATATATATATATATGCAACAATGATCACAAAAACACTGATCCAAGTATGCAGAATAACCACATGTGAAAAATAGAAAATGCTTAACACGTTTTCGGCTAATTCGCCTTCATCAGAGCAAAGTAGAATCACTTGATTCTACTTTGCTCCGATGAAGGCGAATTAGCCAAAAACGCATTAAGCATTTTCTATTTTTCACATGTGGTTATTCTGCATATATATATATATATATATATATATATATATATATATATATATATATATATATATATATATATATATATATATATATATATATATATATATATATATATATATATATATATATATGCAGAATAACCACATGTGAAAAATAGAAAATGCTTAACGCGTTTTCGGCTAATTCGGTTATTTATATATATATATATATATATATATATATATATATATATATATATATATATATATATATTAGTATATTTTGGTAGCAGTCTTTCCTGTAGACATATATTATTAAATATGATCGAAAAAAGTAAGATTAATAATTCTAACACGAATTCTCTCAATCTTTCGTACATTTCTTTTCACTGTTGGAGGTAATTCAAAAATCAATTCTCCAAAATTCATTTTTATTTCTAGTCTGACGCGATATAACCTGCAGTATATGGCCGGTTTCAAGTTCATGTCGACTAAGACTTTTTGCTCGATGGTACCCATGTAAAAGTTTGCAAACAGGACACCTAGGGGAGAACCCATATATATATATATATATATATATATATATATATATATATATATATATATATATATATATATATATATATATATATATATATATATATATATATATATATATATATATATATATATATATATATATATGTATGTATATATATATATATATATATATATATATATATATATATATATATATATATATATATATATATATATATATATATATATATATATATATAATCGTAGTGTCACGGTGCCCAGTGTTATAGTTTTATTTACTGTATGGTGATTGCAATATTTTGACCTATGTTTTAGGGGTTATTGAGAGCACTGGGGTCATTTGCAACAGTAAGTAAGTGTGTGCAGTATTCTAATACTTGGAAATTAGAGTACTTGCCGTGTGTGTTATTGCAGAGGGGTTGTTATTTGATGGTGACTGTTGCTAGTGTTGAGCATCACCGTATGTGATTGCAGTTCAGTAAAGTCATTGTGGGGCAGTGTTCTAGAGGGTTCATGTCCTGTATGTTATTTTACTAGGTTCTGCAATATTGTCATTGCAACCGGATTGTAACGTAAATCACTGTGATTTGTTAGTGTGATTTGTCATTGTCGTGGGTGATCTCGGCTGTAGACGAGTACTTAGGTACACATTTATTTTCTTGGTTATCTGGTAGGACATCGAAGTCCAGTATTCAGTGAGGTGATTGCGAGGCAATTAATATAACGTAACCAAGGGAACGCCAATTGCTTTAAGAGAATTTGTTCTTAGACAATTTGAGTAACGTAGAATACGTTTGGGTTAATTTACTTTCCTGCAAGCAGCTACGGTAGTCTCAAGGAGCCTAGCCATCAGCCAGATAAGAATTAGAGTATTGTCTGTCGTAATTAACGGTCAGTGGGCCGGGTAATTGACGTGTTTCAGGAAGTCAAAGTAATTAACCTCGATCCTTGTTTGATCGACTCACACGAAGGCTACATTGTTCCATTAACGTAACGTCGTTATCTGTCCGGAAGTACCGGCACTTGATTGACTCGTGGGAGGAGTAACGTCATTTTAGAATAACGTAAACGTGGGGCTAATTACTGTTATTAGCCACCTGAATTGGTCTGAGTATGGAAGGCTCAGACGGAATTCATACCTTAATGTAAATTGCTGAGCCAGTGTGAAAGGTTGCGTATTTTAATTGTTTAATTATTGATCTTGAGGATAGTAATTAATTTCTCTAAAGGTAATCACGAGTGATTACCGTTCTCTTAGCACTTTGGACATTGTAAATCAGAGTTTACCATCACTGAGTGATTAGTAACCGATAAACGTAAATTAACGGAACTAGTAAAGAGATTGATCAGCTGTCTGGTAGTACAGGGATTAATGGGATTTTCTCACTGAATGCTCGACGGGTAGAGTGTTGTGTAATTTCCGCGTTACTAGTGACAGTTGTAAGTGTTATTAATTTAATGTAAATGTTATTTTGTTATTAACGTAAATCAATTGTTATTGATTGTTGATCGTCCGTGGGACGGAGTGTTAACGTAAGGAGTAATTTGTGGAAGGGTGCTGGAGTTGCCAGTGAACCCATTAGTTATTGATGTCATTGAAAGACCACTGATTTGATTGCATTGCAACCGCTATTGCAGGTGTAGACTGCACTGAGACGTAGAACAGTTAGGAGGTTACTGGAGACGTGTTTTAGAACCCACTGCGTCATTTGTTGTAATTGTGATTATAGATCTGTTAGTTCTTGTTTCTTGTTGATTCCTCTATGGTCACGCTTATGTTCGAGTTAAGCATAATACCTCAAGGTAACCTCAAGGTATTATGCAGTCCAAGGGGCTGGTGTCTAGCTGTCATTGATAGTGTCACAGGAAGGATTTCGAGTAACGCCATTGACATTTCTTTTTGTGTTGTTGTAGTAGTTAGTACTTTATTGAATAAACTAAGTTGTTATGCTTAACACTGTCTTTTCGTTACACCCCACACATTATTATTGTTATGCAAGTGTTCTTCACACTTGTCGGAAAATCCGACACCATTTAATAATCATACAGATAATAGCTGTATTGTATAAACAAGTTACCCATAGAAAACGTAACTTGTAGTGGAATTACCGTCTAAAGAAAACGGGATATCATCACCACACACTATTATAATTCACCACCTATTATGGTGGGAATTATTCTTAAATACATTAGTCTTTGGACTTTACCATCATAAAAACATCTTATATAAATTAACTTAATTATCAATATTAAAGTAGAGTAAATGTGACCCTTCTATCACTTTCTGACATGTGGACAATGTAAGCCAGGCGTCAGAGTGAGGAAGGAGGGCAGCCATTGTTTGTACGGGACCAGAGGCTCACACGGGAGCAAATTCGGCTCCTGTTAATTTACTTGGACGTAGTGTTATGGAAACCAGAAGTGTACCATTATCAACACGCTGTCTACAAATTCAAGTTAAGTGTTCTTTCCGAAACCCATGTATCTTTCATTTATGGCCATTAATGTCATTATATAGGGTGACCCGGTTAGAGTACGTGGAAGCCTCAAACTAAAGGTAATTAAGCCAGGTCTTTATTGTTCCATGTACTGTATAGTGTTTTCTCTGATATAGCTTGTCATATATAGGATTCTGGCTTCACAGCTAGCGCACTTTTGACAGGTCAAGACGAGGGAGGAAGAGTTTGTGCACCAGTTACTGGGTGATGGAAGCTACCTCAAAGAGGATAATTTGGTGTCTACACCCTAGTTATACCTGGTGGACTAACCTGCTGTACTATAAGATAAGGAACCTTTTCAATGTATGTAGTTACTGTAGTTTGATTGGCTGCATATATATATTAATTTAATAACCCCCCCTAATGTGTAGAGGATCGATTTGTGAGATTAAGAGATTATTGCAGAAATACAGTCCACTTATCATTATACAAATTGCTATCGAAGTATATAAATTAACGTAAATATAAATTCATATAAATTAAATAAATATAAATCTCACAGGTCGGTTCCCACATTAATTGGTCATCTTCGAACCGGATGACGGATTATTTGATCCTTTGAACCCACATTTGGTCATCTTAGTACCGGATGAACCAGTTATCCAGTGGATTCATTAAATATACTAGTGCAGTGTTATTTAAAAAAGCCAGCAGTCAAGACGGCAGCGTAGCCTCGAGGGAGCTCAGGAGCCTCCCTCAGCCCAGTTCAGCTTCGTCAGCGGTTTCATGCACACCCACAGATATTTGGTGGCGTGTTATTTCGTGAAATGACAGCGCTAATATAAAAGCCAGCCAAATTAGTGGCTGTGTCCTCGCAAGATTGTTCACGGATTTCGTGGTGTTACATTTCGCGAGAGATTATCTATGAATTTTGTGGACTTTATTTCGCGAGGTCACTAATAATATTTAATACTTCTTGATAATATTAGAAGTTTCATAGAGGCAATTAAGAGGCTATTATCAATAATTGTGTATATTATTTCTCCAAAATAGAGAATCATTTAATATAAATTGCACTAGTGATCACAGTATAATATTTACTAATTGCCAACCCACAACAGGGTAGGATATTAACCATTGACTAGTTGAACTATTATCGTTCATCCTAGTCCCATTATTACTATAGTCAGTTGTACTATATTCAATAATCTAACACCATTAATGAATGGTCCAGACCCTATTTTGGGTGTAATTTTTATCAACTCGAGTTGAGTTGTGTATATAATAATTTACTTATGATCATTACACCTTTGAGTGATTAATTAGTGTCTCTACCATCCTAGGGTGATATAGAAGAGCTAACCTAAAGGTACTTCCAGTGACACTGGTTTATCACTCAAATCATTAGTGTGGATGATTGTATATATATAATGTGTATTAATTTTAAGTGCTAACCTCTAGTAGAGGTAGGATTATTGCCTAGTGAGTGCAGAATTTAACCCTAGGCTGCCATTAGTACTTGCTCACAATTTATGAGCCAGTGGTGCCCAATTAACAAGTCACCATGACTAATCCACAGAAAGCAAAGCGTGCTTTAATATCAAGCAAACGCCAACTAACAAGAGATCTCAACCAATATGAACAGTTGTTATATGAGCCTGTAATTAATTATCGTCGGTTGAAAATACCACTGTTACAGATTCAAACCCAATTGCATATATTGAAAGCAAATAGGAAATCTTACCAAAATCAGGTCCACGACGACGACATAGTAGTTGAAGATGTGGAACCATTCCTGTCTGACCTTGCACAATATGAAGAAGAAACTCAAGCCAGGTTGGAACATTTACACAGGATAATTGAATCAGAACAAATAGCAAGTACATCAAATAAAGTAGATAATGTTATGGATGATCTGGATCTTTTTGAGAATAAATGTAAAGCCAGATTAGATCCTTTAATCAACAAGGATAAAGCTTCACCCAGTAAAGCTTCACCCACAGCAGCTTCACCTAATATTATACCACCAGAAATTAAGCAGTTTTCAGACAATTTATCCACAGTCTCTGTGGTTTCTGAAAACCCAATACCTGAAGCTACTAAGTTAACATGCCTCCAAACTAGAGGTGAAGCTGAACCA
>NC_091152.1:6714349-6759349 GCF_040958095.1 Procambarus clarkii
TTTTAATACACTTACACATTTATTGTGTCTTTCCTTCACCTTCATTCAAGCACAAGGGTATTACAGTAAGTTTTCCATTATTATTTTTATTAATATTATTATATTTTTATTTTTTATTATTATCAACAGGAGGAGTAGGGGGGGGGGTAATGGTTCACATGTCCAATGCCCCCCTTCCCCTGGCTGGGGGTGCACAATAAACTACCCACCTCTGGCGGCAGCTTGTCGAAAGCGAAAGTGTAGCTTTCGACAAGCTACACTTGGCCGTTTCCTGGCCGTTTGTCAGGATAATTAGTAATGGCTCTTATTTTGATTATGGGTCCGTAAACCAGTTAAATTTAATTTATATTACAATGCTGGTAAAATACACTTCGTGTTCATTCTCGACGCACAATCGAATTCCGTGTTCGAATCCTGTGCGGGACAGAAATGATTGGGTACATTTCCTTTCATTTAATACGACTGTTCACCTAGCAGTAAGCAGGTACTCAGGAGTTAGTCAGCTTGTTGTGGGGTTGCATCCTGGGCGGGGTCAGTAATTCGACCTTAGGGATGACCTTGATAGAAGCCTAACGTGTATGAATATACTGTGATTTCCTGTCGCCCAAGACAATGAATTATTGTAATTATAATATTATGGTTTATTATTAAGTTCTTAAGAGCGTTTTTGCGTCACAATTAACGTACGTCTATCTTTACCTCAACATTTTATAAGTTAATTTCTGTCGGTATATGATGATGATTATATACAATTAAGGTAGCACTGCAACTTTATAGGAAATTGTTAAATCCAAAATATAACTTGATTTTTATACTTGAGATATTGTTATAATAAACCTTTGAAAACAAAGTTTATATCTGTATTTAAAATATAAAAATTTTGCGTTTATCAACGAATCTATGAATTACAAAATATTTCTGAATTGTGAAGTCTGTATTGCCCGCCTGGCAGGACACTGATGCATTGGAAGTTTTCATGTGTCCGGATACCGGCGATGGTGTGGCATTGGCTATTTATTTAACCATATCTTGCCTTTCATTTAAGATATATTTTCCTTGAAATGTAGTCACATTCTCGTCTACATCTGTGTTTATGTTGACATGTAGACTTTTAATGTTACTTTGCATATATGCAAATGAATTACACAATTGACTCGCTTGTTTGCAGGCCTTCACACACTCCTTGAGATAGCCATCAAGTGAGTATGAAAATCTTCACTTTCACTTCAGTTATATTTATGCTAAAGTATTAACATGCAGCTTATATTTCTATCTTTATTATGACATAGAAAACTTCGTTTATTAAAATGTCTAGATTAAATTAACATTGATATTCGAAAGATCACAGTTCCCATCGATTGGGAGAGCGTTAGCCAAGAAACCTTGCTTAAAATATTAATATCTTTCCTCTCTAATAAGATATAATCTCTGTGATGGATTCACAAAAACTATTTTATCTCTGTCTTTCTGATAACATATACAAATATAAGTTTTATTAGTGAATCTCTATTAATTAAGCAATATATCAGAGAGCGTGTAGGGTTCGGTGTTCTATGAACGAAAAGGGCATGAGTAATTTAAGTAGCGAAAGCATACAAACGAATAACGTTAGTATCTATATAACAAAATTATTGTCCTTTGGAGTTGATTTAACTTCCAGACACATTTTTTTTAATAAATATTAAATGTTTTGTGGCTATTTATGAAAGATATTATTACAAATACACATTCTACTTGTTAATATTATTAATTAAATTTGTGACAATTTGAGCAAAGAAGTGCGACGACTGGGTCACTGTGTACAGGAGGCTGATATGGCAGCACTCTCCAGGCAACCATATAGCCTGGGAGTCCCTGTGCTACGAATGATATACTTGAGTACTGTAAGATCTCTTATTGATTATGCTGCACCTGTCATTTCCTGTTTTGGTAAAGGTAGGATGGGCAAGTTGGAGAAGGTGCAAAATGAAGCCATGAGAATTATCTTAGGACGCCCAAGAAATGCTATGATTGAGATAATGAGGATGGAGTTGAATCTGCAGAGTATTGGGGATAGAATTGAAGAGATAAATGTAGCCTGTGCCAGTAGATTAATGAGAGGTGGGGGAGCTAATGAATTAATCCTCTTGGTTCAAAAGGTGGGAAGTAGTGATTAGTGTATGATGAAGAAGAGAGTATATATGAATAAATTATGTTATAAAGTGGGATGTTATTACAGAGTGTATTGCTGTGCCCAAGAGAAAATTTACACCACTATGGGAGGATTGTAATGTAGATGTAGTAATTACTCCCTTGCATAAGAAAAAAAGAATGTATGAAATAGGAGAGCTAAGGGCAACATATGATTGTATAATTAGAAAACTGCCTACAGAAAACACTCTACATGTATATTGTGATGGGTCAGTAGCTAGGGATGGGAAGGCAGGATGTGGAGTCTTGATCAGGGAGTACACTGACATCGGCACTGTAGATACTGTTATTGGACGCCGCTTAACTGGCAATGTCTCTTCAACGTAGGCTGAACTCCAAGGAGTATTAGCAGGATTACAGGAAGTAGTCAAATGTGGTAAAAATGCTTGCTTCTTTATTGACAGCAGAGGAGCGTTAGAGTCTTTAAATAGCAGATCCCCAGTATATCAGAATATTGTGATAGAGTGTAGAGAGAATGTTAAGAGACTAGAAAAAACTGGGTATAAAGCAAGATTCATGTGGATCCCTTCACGTGTGGGAATACTGTTGAATGAGGTAGTTGATGACATAGCGAAGAGAGCCACTGAAAAAACTCTTGTTGATGTTGTATGTTAGTTAATCTTGAAATAAATAAAAACAAGAATCAAGATGATCCAGGAGGGTGAAGAAATGATAAAGGGAATGGCAATGGTGGACAGTAGTAACACACTTAAGAATTATTCAATAATAAATACAAATTCGTTCTTTACTTATGGTAAAGGAAAGTCTACTTGGAAGGATTCAATTTACATGAGATTAAGATTAGGATACAAATATATCTGGCAATACGGTGTTGATGTCAGTGAAAAAGATAAGGAGTGTAAATTATGTAGTATGCCGCACGCCCACACCTTAGAACATTATGTATTAGAGTGTCAACTTATTGAAAACTATAGAAATAAGGAAATAAATAGTGTACCGCATCAAATTGTTTGGATGTGTGATAATGGTATGATAGACAGTATACTTAGGAGCTACAAGAATTTTGCCCCGAGAGTGTACCAATTATATGCTGTACTTACTATATAAACCTGCAATGTTAAATGGGATTCTTGTACTGTTATTTGTCTATTTGTACTCACTGAATTTGTGCGCCCCTTGAGGGACTTGAAGTAGAGGGGGGTAAAAATAGCCTAAGCTACTCTATTCCTTTGAGATGTATTTCTTGCTTACCTCAATAAACATACTTGAACTTGAACATATACCATGGATAAGTCACTCCACGTTTTCGTCGCTTGTACCGTCGACTTTCTATTGCGTCACCTGCTACATATTTACTTCTAATTTCGATATGAAATTACATTATTTCAGAGTGAAAATAGCTTTGATCATGTTCTACATGCAGCGCGAACATTGCAGTAGGTAAATGTTACGGACCCAAGCCCAGCGTCCGAGCCCGGAGCAGTGACGACCACGCCATCTGTGGGTCAGCTCCCGAAACCCCCTCCAAATGGACGACGCCACCTAGTGAGGACGAGATATACCGGCCACAGGGGCTGGTTTCCCGTCTTAATCAGCTCGTGACATAGCCGCTGCTGACCTCTGGTGAGGTGACGCTTAGACAGCAACGCCATCTATGGAGTGGATAGGTGGGCGTTTGTGTCTAAGCCTGTAAGTGAGGTGCCCTAGAGTGTAACCAGTACTGATGACGTGTCTGATTACAGAGTCGACCTGGGACTCATGTATTGGACGTTGGATCAGTCTTCCCAAGACAGCCATAAGATCTCCACGAGTTTGCTGTAGAAGCTGTAAGTCACCCCCCGGATGAACACTGTTGTGTTGGCCTGCCTGTGACGTGGCAGAACCTGGAATTGTCGTACCCGGGGCTGACTGGTGGAGAAGATTAGCCACTGGGGTGTTGTGAGAGGAGAGTGATCAGCGAAATCACACGAGGCTCCTGCCTAGGGCTCGCAACCCTAGTACCGGTCGTGGAGCAGCCTACGCAGCAGAGCTGATTGGAACCCGCCAGCTACAGGCTGGATTTGTGGTTGAAGGCCTCCACGACGGCGCACCCAGTGGGACTGTGATTTGGCTGGCCTGTGGCCAGGGTAGACTCGTTTAAGGGAATCTAAGGATTCATCGTAAGGCCACAAGAGAACCAGGGCTAAGCATCGTTGAGCACCGTGAAACCTCCTGAGTCTTCGGAAGAAGAAGTGATTGTACATACGTGTAGTCATAGTAACCGTGTGTGACTGTTTATATATTTATTTATGGTGGTGGTGTAATAATATATTTAAGTTTAGTGCCTTTGTCTCCCTTCCCCTTTAATTTACTTGCGTTACGGAACACACCCCTTGAAAGCCACTACTAACTTGGGGCCGGATACCCAAACTCTAATAACATCAGAGAAAGAACCCAGTTGCGACCCAATAGGGCCGTAACAGTAAATATACCATATTTTTTATTACTTACGTAATGCTAGGAGGATTTGGGTACATTTGGGAAATTCTATGGAACCCCCACCCCTTCCATCTGTCTAATTACCCAAAGCTACACAATGCTTACCATTATTAATAAGTTATTTTCCTCAGGTTAAAAGTTTCACCAATGTTTATTACCTAATAGGGATGTATGTACTTAATGTGGGAAAGTGATCAATATTTAGCCATTATAATTCCTATCCGTGGACAGCGTTGACTAGTTAGCCTTTATTTATTACAGTCAAGTCTTCCATCAATAAGGCGGGTGGTGTTAGTTAGGTTGACATAAGAACAGAGGTAACTGCAGAAGGCCTATTGGCCCATTTGAGGCAACATCTATTTATAACCAACCAATCCCATTCATATACATGTCCAACCCAAGCTTGAAACAATCGAGGGACCTCACCTCCACTACGTTTTGCAGTAATTGGTACCACAAATCAACAACCCCGTTACCGAACCAGTATTTACCCAAGTCTTTCCTAAATCAAAAACTTATCCAATTTATACCCATTGATTTGCGTTCTGTCTTGTGTTGATACTTTTAATACTCCATTAATATACCCTTTGTTATGTCCATTCATCCACTTGTAAACCTCTATCATGTCACCCCCTAACTCTTCGCCTTTCCAGTGAATCCAATTTAAGCTTTGTTAATCTCTCTTCATATGAAAGATTTATAATGTGGGGAATTAACTTTGTCATCCTTTGGAGGAACGAAGCGAATTTTGGTTGTGGAAGATTCCCAGGTGAGGTATTTAGACAGAACGTTTTGTGCCAGAGATAAGGGGAACAGGTTAAGGGTTTGCTATCCGGGAGCTGGTATTGGTGATATTGTTGGAAACATGAATGATATTATGATGGGAAATGGGAACAAACCCATTATTTGTATTAGTGCATGGAGTAATGATGTTGGGCGAGTTAGGAGTGAGGAACTAATACAGAGATTCAAGACAGGAATAGAATTAGTTAGGAGCAAGGGAGGAATCCCGATCATATGTGGCATTCTTCCAAGAAAGGGAGTGGGAAATGAATGGATGTCGAGGGCACTTGGTGTCAATTGCCGGCTGGAAAGATATTGCAAATCTAATGCAATATCTTTCATAAACAACTGGGAACACTTCTATGGAAGAAATGAAATGTATGCTCGGGATGGGGTGCATCTATCGAGGGCTAGGGTTGTTGTTGTTGCGAACTCGTTGGAACCAGTGGTTAGAGGTGTTTGTTTGGGTTTAAACTGTTAATAGATAGTGCTATGGGAATTGATTTGGAGGAAGGAGGGAATAAAAGTATGTGTTTGAGGGAGAAAGGAATTGACAAAATGATCAGGGAAATTAAAGGGCCTCAAAATAACAATTCACTTAGGGTATATTACATTAACAGTAGAAGTCTAAGAAATAAACGAATTAAATGCTCTTGTCTGCACAGAAAAAATAGTTATTATCGCGCTTACCGAAACGTGGATGAATGTAGAAAATAGAGAACTATTAGCTGCATATCAAATAAATGGATTTAAACTATTTCACACTGATAGATATATTAGAGAAGGAGGGGGAGTAGCCATATACGTTAGGGACAATTTGAAATGTAGTCTCAAAGAGGGAGTCAAATCTGAGCCACACACAGAAGTTATTTGGATAGAATTAAACGAAAAAGCAAATAATAGCATAATATGAGTTATATATAGGACTCCAAATTTAGACAGAATGGAAGCAAAGCATCTATGGGATGAAATATCTACAGCGTCTAGATCTAACAGTATTTATGTCATGGGTGACTTTAATTTTAGGGGGCAATGGCTGAAAAAATTCGGCCAAACACGAATTTTTCTGAAAAATTTATAAAAATACTACAACGTTCTGGCAACACCATGGTGCAAACCGTTTAATGTTATGATAATAAATAACGTAATTAGAGTAAATTTTCCAGCCGCAATTGTCCCAAATCTGGTCCTCGCGGCTCGGGTGCGCCATAGGGTGATGCGTCATACGTTGTAAGTGTCTAGTATTTCGTAATAGAGTGGAAAATATCTTGTTATGCATATACAAATTATAAACTCACTCATTGGCAACAGTCTTGTGTGAGAGGGAGGGACGATAAGCCGATTACTGGCTCAGTCACCCCCTCTGTGTCTGTCCAGGCGGTCGTATACCTGACGCGCTCTCACAGATCGTATTTTATTGCATATACTGCACAATGGATATAGTATCGGACAAGAAGAAAGCTCTAAAGGCAAGAGCTCTATGCGTTAGCCAAGTAAAGAAGGAGCGTAAAGCCACACTGCGGCAAAACAAGAGTTCTCTTGAGTGAAGAGAGAAGGCAGCTCGCTGCAGGTGCGTGTCACAGCCTCCTGCCCCACAACACACACTACCTTGCCTCACTCCCTCACACTCCAACCCGTTCTCGCAAATTAGTATAGTCAATATTGACTTATTAAATAAGTGCATAGGTGATATACTAAACATAATAGATACCCTTAAAAAGCTTCATAGAAAACACCGACCTTACCTAACCTTGTTAGTATGTTAAGATAAGCATCTTATAGCGTCGTAATTACAATTGTTACTTAACCTATTATAGGTATAGGTTAAGTAATAATTGTAATTACGAAGCAATAAGATGCTTATCGTAACATACTAACAAGGTTAGGTAAGGTTGGTGTTTTCTATGAAGCTTTTTAAGGGTATCTATTATGTTTAGTATATCACCTATGCACGTAGTTAATAAGTCAATATTGACTATACGAATTTGCGAGAACAGGTTGCAACTGCACACTCCCAGGCACCCACACCTCCTGTGGCACCTGCCACACCTCTGTGGCACCTGCCACACCTCCTGCGGCACCTACCACACCACCTGCGGCACCTGCCAAACAAGATCTAAGACCTGCAACTCAAGACGTTCTCCCTCTTGATGTTGCATATTTCAGACCAATTAAATTAGGTCAGTATGTATTATTTTTTATATCTTGATATTACATCATAAATAATTGTAAATATAAAGCTGCTGTCCTTTTTTTTTAATAATTTAATATTTTTAATATTTTTTTTTTTTTTTTTTTTTATCAGGCGGTCTTCATGGAACTTGCACACCTTACTGAAGGAATGCCAATCTACAAGGGTGGTAATTTTGATTGAAATTGGTCGTTCATCATCCTCAGCCACAGGTTGCTGAACTTTGACCTTGATTTTCTACAAGTAAGTAATTTGCAACTACATGGTTGAATAACTTTTTTATTTATTATTCAATTTACATGAAACTTGCACATTATATGTAGAGTCTATGCCTCTAAAAACTCGAGTGTTATATTTCCCCTAAGACCATTTATTGATTTTATAAATATTTATAAACCTCATTTTGTTGCATAATTTTTTGAGTGAACTTTGAAAATTTGTATTATTGCACTAAATACATTTGGGATAGTAATGACACTAGACAACCTTTATTATATAGTAATGTGATAGCTGAGTATCATAGAAATGATCTCAGTTGATATTTGTATTTGTTATATCAACTTAAAAACATGTTAAAAAATGGTTAAAAAAATGTTTTTTTTTTCTCCCTCTCTATTTAGGCTGCGATGCTGAAACTTGGACCACTTGCAGCCGTCTTTAAATGTAGCAGTCAATAAATTTTCATTGCACTAGAACAACTTTTATGAAACCAAAGTCCTGGCCCCTTTAGTGGAATAAACTGGTTGAACAAAACAGGGAATAATGAAGCAGAAGGATTTATAGAATTAATTGACGATTGCTTTCTTACGCAACACATAAAGGAACCAACGCGGGAAAATAATATTTTAGATTTAGTGCTAACAAACAGGGAAAAACAAATTAAGGACATCGAAATAGGGAGTGAGCTAGGGAACAGTGATCATAAAGAAATCAGATTTATCATAGAATGGAATAGATCTGTAGGAGAAAATTATGTTAAAGTACCTGATTTCGAAAAGCTAATTTCAATACCCTAACAAATTTATCGGGTCAAATAGATTGGAAAGTCTTGGGTATGGGGTGTGGGCCGGTCTTGGAGCTAGACGTGAACCCAGCGATAGGTGACGTAAAAGGGGTTTTCCATGTGGACTCAAAATATAACCAATTTAAAAATATTCTTAGCGAAGCCCAGGAATGTAGTATACCATATAAATTGAATACATCGAATACTAATGATCCAAAGTGGATAACAAAGGATCTAAGAACCTTATAGGTAAAAAGAGAGCTTGGTACAAAAGGATTAAGAATGGGGAAGTCAGTTTAGAACAGAAATTCGTACAACTGGATAGAAATACTAAAAAAGAGATAAGGAAAGCAAAAGCAAACTATGAAGTTCGCATAGCAGAGCAAGCAAAGACAAATCCTAATGGGTTTACCAGTTATACCGGGCAAAGATTAGGGAAAGTATAGGTCCATTAATATATAGGAGACAGGCCAAATAACAGATAATGATGAAAAGATGAGTAGTTTTTTTAATAAATATTTTATATCTGTATTTTCTAAAGAGGAACTTAACAATATGTCTTCAGCCGAACAAGTCTATGTGGGTGGACATAGCCGAACATGTCTATGTGGGTTTACTATGAGGACAGGTTTAGCAGTTACCAGGGAGGATGTTCTTAAACAAATAGTAAAACTCAAACCAAACAAATCCCCAGGGACGGATGAAGTGTTTGCCAGGGTGCTTAAAGAATGCAAAGAGGAGCTTTCCGAGCCACTGTCTATCATATTTAATAAATCAATAGAGTTAGGCAGAGTGCCAGAGTTATGGAAAGTTGATAATGTGATACCAATTTTTAAGAAAGGAGATAGATCATTTGCGTCAAACTATCGATCAATTAGCCAAAGGTCTATTGTGGGAAAGTTTCTTCAATCGATAATTGCAAATAAAATTCGTCTTCATCTTGAAAAACACAAATTAATAAATGAGTCGCAACATGGTTTTACAAATGGCCGTTCATAACGGCCATTTGTAGTAACATTATTATTGCAATAATGGAAGGATTAGTGAAGGATTTGGTGAGTCTGGTTGGAGCTCTGAGAGCAGAGATGGATTCCCTGCGGGAGGAGGTACAACAGCTGAGACTTCGGGAGGAAACGAAGGAGGAGACCAGTATTGACGGGACCTCTTCGTGGAGAGTCGTTAAGGACAGGGGTCTAAAGAAGACCTTGACAAGGTTGGCTACAGACGCCCTAAGGACAGCAAATTCATTTGCCGTGTTGGAGGACGAGTGGTGTGGAGAGCCTGTAGTTCACTCGGAACTGAAATCAGTGAGGAGCGGCGGAGCACAGGCCCCTCAGGCTGCTCAGAAAGTTAAGGAGGTATCGAAGCGAATTTTGGTTGTGGGAGATTCCCAGGTGAGGTATTTAGACAGAACGTTTTGTGCCAGAGACAGGGGGAACAGATTAAGGGTTTGCTATCCGGGAGCTGGAATTGGTGATATTGTTGGAAACATGAATCCCTTGCTAATGATATTCCATCTTCCAGTACTGACATTAAGGACTATCTGACAGGGAACTATCCCCAGTCTCTGTACCTAAAGCCTATTAATTCCATTGACGTCAATGAGATAATCCTTTCCCTTAAAACCAAGTCTGGTGCCCTTGAGGAGATACCAACTTTAATCTACAAAAAAGCCTCCAGATCTTTAGCCCCTGCTATTGCTTTGCTCTTCAACAAGTCACTTGAACTCCAAACCTTTCCAGATATTCTAAAAAAAGCGAGAGTAACGCCTGTCCACAAATGTGGTGATCTCACAGATGTTAACAACTACAGACCTATATCAATCCTGCCAAACTTGTCAAAAATTTTTGAAAAACTAATCTATAAGCAGCTTTACTCATATCTAGCCAAACTCAATATACTTAGCCCTTGCCAATATGGCTTCAGGCCCAAAAAAAGCACTAACGATGCACTTATTAGTATGCTTAACTCGATTCATACAGCTCTTGATAAAAATGAGTTCCCTGTTGGGTTATTTGTGGACCTGCGTAAAGCTTTCGATACTGTCAACCACCAAAACCTTCTTCTTAAATTACATCATTATGGTGTCAGAGGACACTCCCTACAATACCTCAAATCCTACCTTACTGACAGGCTCCAATGTGTTTCTGTGAATAATACAATTTCTCCCACCCTACCCATCAACATTGGTGTTCCCCAGGGCAGCATACTTGGCCCTCTCCTCTTTCTCATCTACATTAATGACCTTCCAAATGCCTCCCAACACCTCAAACCAATCCTATTTGCTGACGACACAACCTTCATTTACTCCAGTCCTGATCCCCTTGCTCTAAATGCCACAGTAAATACTGAGCTAAATAAAGTCCATCTGTGGCTAACTGCCAACAAACTCACCCTTAACATTGACAAAACTTTCTATATTCTGTTTGGCAATAAATCCTCTAATCAAATAAATCTCAAAATAAACAATACCCAAATTTGTAACAAATTAGATGGCAAATTCCTTGGCATTCTCATTGACCACAAGCTGAATTTCCAGGGACACATTCTAAACATATCTAAAAAAGTTTCAAAAACTGTGGGCATTCTTTCTAAGATCAGATATTATGTACCACGCCCTGCCCTGGTGACTCTCTATTACTCCCTTATCTATCCATATCTCAACTATGGTATTTGTGCTTGGGGCTCTACTACCCAAAATCATTTACGTCCTCTAATTACTCAACACAAAGCTGCTATTAGGACAATATCCAATTCTGGCCCCAGACATCACTCGGTACCCCTATTCAAATCCCTGAATATGTTAGACATTAAGTCACTGCACATTCTCTCATGTGTACTATACATATACAAAACGCTAAATTGTAATGCCAATCCTGATCTCAAAAGCTTCATAGAAGGTTGTAACAGAACCCATGAGCACCACACCAGAAATAAATACAGTTTTGATATTCCTAGAGTACGACTTAATCAAACCAGAAATGCTCTACAAATCAAGGGGCCCAGAATGTGGAATGACCTTCCCAACCATGTTAAAGACAGTACCTCTCTCAACCAGTTTAAAAAAAAAAGAAAATAACGGACATGGGTTGACAATAGAGGAGTGAGGTAGGTTACAGGGAATTTATTAGGTAGTGTTTAGTTTTTATCTTAAACTGGTTGAGAGAGGTACTGTCTTTAACATGGTTGGGAAGGTCATTCCACATTCTGGGCCCCTTGATTTGTAGAGCATTTCTGGTTTAATTATGTTTAATCATGTTGACAAACAGTTTTGATTAAAAAAAAAAGAAAATAACGGACATGGGTTGACAATAGAGGAGTGAGGTAGGTTACAGGGAATTTATTAGGTAGTGTTTAGTTTTTATCTTAATCAACACTGTTTGTCAACCTATTGTATTTGTGCTGCTTTTTCAGTCATGTTCCCCCTTTTTTTTTATCTTTATTTGTATTTGTTCTCAACACTTTTTATTCTTTATGCTCAATTAGTATTAAGTTCTAGATATTAATGTTTTTCTTGCCCGAAACGCATTGCGTAATAGTGGCTTTAGGCATTGTATGTACTAGCTCTATCTATATATCAATCCATTAATGTAACATCACTTGTATGTATATACCTTACCTGAATAAACATCTGAATCTGAATCTGAATCTGAATGATATTATGACGGGAAATAGGAACAAACCCATTATTTGTATTAGTGCAGGGGGTAATGATGTTGGACGAGTTAGGAGTGAGGAACTAATACAGAGATTCAGGACAGCCATTGAATTAGTTAGGAGCAAGGGAGGAATCCCTATCATATGTGGCATTCTTCCAAGAAAGGGAGTTTGTAATGAATGGATGTCGAGCGCACTTGGTGTCAATTGCCGGCTGGAAAGATATTGCAAATCAAATGCAATATCTTTCATAGACAACTAGGAACACTTCTATGGAAGAAATGAAATGTATGCTCGTGATGGGGTGCATCTATCGAGGGCTGTGGTTGTTGCTGTTGCGAACTAGTTGGAACCAGTGGTTAGAGGTGTTTGTTTGGGTTTAAACTGTTAGTAGATAGTAGTATGAGAATTGATTTGAAGGAAGGAGGTAATAAAAGTATGTGTTCGTGGGAGAAAAGAATTGGCAAAATGATCAGGGAAAGAAAAGGGCCTCAAAATAAATATTCACTTAGGGTATTTTACACTAACAGTAGAAGTCTAAGAAATAAAATTAACGAATTAAATGCTCTTGTCTGCACAGAAAAAATAGATATTATTGCACTTACCGAAACGTGGATGAATGTAGAAAATAGAGAACTATTAGCTGAATATCAAATAAATGGATTTAAACTATTTCACACAGATCGATATATTAAAAGAGGAGGGGGAGTAGCCTTATATGTTAGGGACAATTTGAAATGTAGTCTCAAAGAGGGAATCAAAACTGAGCCACACACAGAAACTATTTGGATAGAATTAAACGAAAAAGCAAATAATATTATAATAGGAGTTATATATAGGCCACCAAATTTAGACAGAATGGAAGCAAAGCATCTATGGGATGAAATATCTAGAGCATCTAGATCTAACAGTATTTATGTCATGGGTGACTTTAACTTTAGTGGAATAAACTGGTTGAACAAAACAGGGAATAGTGAAGCAGAAGATTTTCTAGAATTAATTGACAATTGCTTTCTTACGCAACACATTAAGGAACCAACGCGGGAAAATAATATTTTAGATTTAGTGTTAACTAACAGGGAAACACAAATTAATGACATCGAAATAGGGAGTGAGCTAGGGAACAGTGATCACAAAGAAATCAGATTTAGCATAGAATGGAATAGACCTGTAGGAGAAAATTCTGTTAAAGTGCCAGATTTTCGAAAAGCTAATTTTAATAGCCTAAGAAATTTTTTGGGTCAAATAGATTGGAAAGTCTTGGGAATGGGGTGTGGGCCGGTCTTGGAGCGAGACATGAACCCAGCGATAGGTGACGTAACAGGGGATTTCGATGTGGATATAATTTATAACATATTTAAGAATATTCTAAACAAAGCACAGGAACATAGTATACCATACAAATTGAACAGATCGAATACAAATGACCCAAAGTGGATAACAAAGAATTTAAAGAACCTTATAGGTAAAAAATGAGCTTGGTACAAAAGGATTAAGAATGGGGAAGTCAGTTTAGAACAGGAATTCATACAACTTGTTAGAAATGTTAAAAAAAGAGATTAGGTAAGCAAAAAGAAACTATGAAGTTCGCATAGCAGAGCAAGCAAAGTCAAATCCTAAAGGGTTTTTTCAGTTATATTGAACTAAGACCAGGGAAGAGATAAGTCCATTAAAAACTGAGACAGGTCAAATAACGGATAATGACAAGGAGATGAGTAGTATTTTTAACAAATATTTTATATCTGTATTTACTAAAGAAGAACTTAACAATATGCCTTCAGCCGAACAAGTCTATGTGGGTGGGGATGAGGACAGGTTGACTAGTTTAGCAGTTACCAGGGAGGATGTAATTAAACAATTAGTAAAACTAAAACCAAACAAATCCCCAGGGCCGGATGAAGTGTTTGCCAGGGTGCTTAAAGAATGCAAAGAGGAGCTTTCAGAGCCACTGTCTAGCATATTTAATAAATCAATAGAGTTAGGCAGAGTGCCAGAGTCATGGAAGGTAGCTAATGTGGTACCAATTTTTAAGAAAGGAGATAGATCACTTGCGTCAAACTATCGGCCAATTAGCCTAACGTCTATTGTGGGAAAGTTACTTGAATCAATAATTGCAAATACAATTCGTCTCCATCTTGAAAAACATAAATTAATAAATGAGTCGCAACATGGTTTTACAAATGGCCGTTCATGTTTAACAAATTTGCTAACTTTTTATTCCAGCATAGTTGAGGCAGTTGATAGTGGTAAGGATTGTGATGTTGTGTACCTTGACTTTAGCAAAGCTTTTGATACAGTGTCACATAAGAACATAAGAACATAAGAACAAAGGTAACTGCAGAAGGCCTATTGGCCCATACGAGGCAGCTCCTATTCTATAACCACCCAATCCCACTCATATACTTGTCCAACCCGTGCTTGAAACAATCGAGGGACCCCACCTCCACAATGTTACGCGGCAATTGGTTCCACAAATCAACAACCCTGTTACTGAACCAGTATTTACCCAAGTCTTTCCTAAATCTAAACTTATCCAATTTATACCCATTGTTTCGTGTTCTGTCCTGTGTTGATACTTTTAATACCCTATTAATATCCCCCCGGTTATGTCCATTCATCCACTTGTAAACCTCTATCATGTCACCCCTAACTCTTCGCCTTTCCAGTGAATGCAACTTAAGCTTTGTTAATCTTTCTTCATATGAAAGATTTCTAATTTGGGGAATTAACTTAGTCATCCTACGCTGGACACGTTCAAGTGAATTTATATCCATTCTATAATATGGCGACCAAAACTGAACTGCATAATCTAAATGGGGCCTAACTAGAGCAAGATATAGCTTGAGAACCACACCAGGTGTCTTGTTACTAACGCTGCGATTAATAAATCCAAGTGTCCGATTTGCCTTATTACGAACATTTATGCATTGATCCTTTTGTTTTAAATTCTTACTAATCATAACTCCCAGATCCCTTTCGCAATCCGACTTCGCAATCACAACACCATCTAGCTCGTATCTTGTAACTCTATCATCATTACCTAACCTCAGAACTTTACATTTATCAGCATTAAACTGCATCTGCCAATCCTTTGACCATTTCAAAACCCTATCTAGATCAACTTGAAGTGATAGTGAGTCCTCCTCCGAATTAATTTCCCTACCGATTTTCGTATCATCGGCAAATTTGCAAATGTTGCTACTCAAACCTGAATCTAAATCATTTATATATATTATAAACAACAGAGGTCCCAGGACAGAGCCTTGAGGCACTCCACTTACAACATTTTCCCACTCTGACTTGATTCCATTTATACTAACTCTCTGTTTCCTTTGGTATAGCCATGCCCTAATCCAGCTTAATATAGCACCCCCAATACCATGAGACTCTATCTTTTTAATCAGTCTTTCATGTGGCACTGTATCAAAAGCTTTGCTAAAGTCAAGGTATACAACATCGCAATCCTTACCACTATCAACTGCCTCAACAATGCTAGAATAAAAAGATAACAAATTTGTTAAACATGAACGGCCATTTATAAAACCATGTTGCGACTCAATTATTAATTTATGTTTTTCAAGATGAAGACGAATTTTATTTGCTATTATAGATTCGAGTAACTTTCCCACAATAGACGTTAGGCTAATTGGTCGATAGTTAGACGCAAGTGATCTATCTCCTTTCTTAAAAACTGGTATCACATTAGCAACTTTCCAAAACTCTGGCACTCTGCCTGACTCTATTGATTTATTAAATATGGTTGACAGTGGGTCACAAAGCTCCTCTTTGCATTCTTTAAGCACCCTGGCAAACACTTCATCCGGCCCTGGGGATTTGTTTGGTTTGAGTTTTACTATTTGTTTAAGAACATCCTCCCTGGTAACTGTTAAACTCGTCAACCTGTCCTCGTCCCCACCCACATAGACTTGTTCGGCTGAAGGCATATTGTTAAGTTCCTGAAAGACTAATTAACATGAAAGACTAATTGAAAAAAATAGAAGCTCATGGTATTGGGGGTGCTATATTAAGTTCGATTAGGGCATGGCTATTCCAAAGGAAACCGAGAGTTAGTATAAATGAAGTTAAGTCAGAGTGGGATAATGTTGTTAGTGGTGTACCTCAGGGCTCTGTCCTGGGACCTCTGTTGTTTATAATATATATCAATGATTTCGATTCAGGTTTGAGTAGCAACATCTGCAAATTTGCAGATGATACAAAAATCGGTAGATAAATCAACACGGAAGAAGACTCGCTATCACTTCAAGTTGATTTAAATAGGGTTTTAAAATGGTCAAAAGATTGGCAGATGCAGTTTAATGCTAATAAATGTAAATTTTTGATGCTAGGTAATGATGATAGAGATACAAGATACGAGCTAGATGGTGTTGAGATTGCAAAGTCGGATTGCGAAAGGGATCTGAACATAAGAACATACATAAGAACAAAGGCAACTGCAGAAGGCCTATTGGCCCATACGAGGCAGCTCCTATTTATAACCACCCAATCCCACTCATATACATGTCCAACCCATACTTGAAACAATCGAGGGACCCCACCTCCACAATGTTACGGGGCAATTGGTTCCACAAATCAACAACCCTGTTACTGAACCAGTATTTACCCAAGTCTTTCCTAAGTCTAAACTTATCCAATTTATACCCATTGTTTCGTGTTCTGTCTTGTGTTGATACTTTTAATACCCTATTAATATCCCCTTTGTTATGTCCATTCACCCACTTGTAAACCTCTATCATGTCACCCCTAACTCTTCGCCTTTCCAGTGAATGCAACTTAAGCTTTGTTAATCTTTCTTTATATGAAAGATTTCTAATTTGGGGAATTAACTTAGTCATCCTACGTTGGACACGTTCAAGTGAATTTATATCCATTCTATAATACGGCGACCAAAACTGAACTGCATAATCTAAATGGGGCCTAACCAGAGCAAGATATAGCTTAAGGAACACACCAGGTGTCTTGTTACTAATGCTTCGATTAATAAATCCCAGTGTCCTATTCGCCTTATTACGAACATTCATGCATTGATCTTTTTGTTTTAAATTCTTACTAATCATAACTCCCAGATCCATTTCGCAATCCGACTTCGCAATCTCAACACCATCTAGCTCGTATCTTGTAACCCTAAGTGAATTGTTATTTTGAGGCCCTTCTCTTTCCCTGATCATTTTGACAATTCCTTTCTCCCACAAACACATACTTTTATTACCTCCTTCCTCCAAATCAATTCCCATACCTCTATCTACTAACAGTTTAAACCCAAACAAACACCTTTAACCACTTCTTCCAACGAGTTCGCAACAGCAACAACCCCAGCTCTCGATAGATGCACCCCATCACCAGCATACATTTCAATTCTTCCATAGAAGTGTTCCCAGTTGTCTAGGAAAGATATTGCATTTGATTTGCAATATCTTTCCAGCCGGCAATTGACACCAAGTGCCCTCGATATCCATTCATTTCCCACTCCCTTTCTTGGAAGAATGCCACATATGATCGGGATTCCTCCCTTGCCCTATACTAATTCTATGGCTGTTTTATACCTCTGAATCCGTTCCTCACTCCTAACTCGACCAACTTCATTTCCTCCCACGCTAATGCAAATAATGGAATTGTTCCCATTTCCAGCCATAATATCATTCATGTTGTTTATAATATCACCAATGCCAGCTCCGGGATAGCAAACCCTTAACCTGTTCCCCCTATCTCTAGCATAAAACGTTCTATCCAAATACCTTATCTGGGAATCTCCGACAACTAAGGTTTGCTTAGGTACTTCCTTTACTCTCTGAGGGGCCTGCGCTTCCTTGCTCTTCGTTGCTTTCCCTTGTGAGCGATCCGCAGTCTCACCACAGCACTCGTCCTCCAAAACGTCAAATGAATTAGAAGTTGCTATGGCGTTTGAAGGCGGCTTTATCAAAGTCTTCTTAAGGCCCCTGTCTTTCAAAACTCTCCAAGACGAGGTCCCTTTACTACTGGTAAAGGGACCTCTACTTTACTACTCTCTGTTTCCTTTGGTATAGCCATGCCCTAATCCAGCTTAATATAGCACCCTCAATACTATGAGACTCTATCTTTTTAATCAGTCTTTCATGTGGCACTGTATCAAAAGCTTTGCTAAAGTCAAGGTACACAACATCGCAATCCTTTCCACTATCAACTGCCTCAACAATGCTAGAATAAAAAGATAACAAATTTGTTAAACATGAACGGCCATTTATAAAACCATGTTGCGACTCAATTATTAATTTATGTTTTTCAAGATGAAGACGAATTTGATTTGCTATTATAGATTCGAGTAACTTTCCCACAATAGACGTTAGGCTAATTGGTCGATAGTTAGACGCAAGTGATCTATCTCCTTTCTTAAAAACTGGTATCACATTAGCAACTGTCCAAAACTCTGGCACTCTGCCTAACTCTATTGATTTATTAAATATGGTTGACAGTGGGTCACAAAGCTCCTCTTTGCATTCTTTAATCACCCTGGCAAACACTTCATCCGGCCCTGGGGATTTATTTGGTTTGAGTTTTACTATTTGTTTAAGAACATCCTCCCTGGTAACTGCTAAACTCGTCAACCTTTCCTCGTCCCCACCCACATAGACTTGTTCGGCTGAAGGCATATTGTTAAGTTCCTCTTTAGTAAATACAGATACAAAATATTTATTAAAAATACTACTCATCTCTTCATCACTATCTGTTATTTGACCTGTCTCAGTTTTTAATGGACCTATCCTTTCCTATCCTATCCTGAGTTTTACTATTTGTTTAAGAACATCCTCCCTGGTAACTGCTAAACTCGTCAACCTGTCCTCGTCCCCACCCACATAGACTTGTTCGGCTGAAGGCATATTGTTAAGTTCCTCTTTAGTAAATACAGATACAAAATATTTATTAAAAATACTACTCATCTCTTCATCACTATCTGTTATTTGACCTGTCTCAGTTTTTAATGGACCTATCCTTTCCCTAGTCTTAGTATGATATAACTGAAAAAACCCTTCAGGATTTGTCTTTGCTTGCCCAGCTATGCGAACTTCATTGTTTCGTTTTGCTTTCCTTATCTCTTTTTTAACATTTCTAACCAGTTGTACGAATTCCTGTTCTAAAGTGACCTCCCCATTTTTAATCCTTTTGTACCAAGCTCTCTTTTTACCTATAAGGTTCTTCAAATTCTTTGTTATCCACTTTGGGTCATTAGTATTCGAACTATTCAATTTGTATGGTATACTACGTTCCTGTGCTTTGTTTAGAATATTCTTAAATAAGTTATATATTGAATCCACATCGAAATCCCCATTTAAGTCACCTATCGCTGGGTTCATGTCTCGCTCCAAGACCGACCCACACCCCATACCCAAGACTTTCCAATCAATTTGACCCAAACAATTTCTTAGGCTATTAAAATCAGCTTTTCGAAAATCTGGCACTTTAACAGAATTTTCTCCTACTGGTCTATTCCATTCTATGCTAAATCTGATTTCTTTCTAATCACTGTTCCCTAGCTCACTCCCTATTTCGATGTCATTAATTTGAGTTTCCCTGTTAGTTAACACTAAATCTAAAATATTATTTTCCTGTGTTGGTTCTTTAATGTGTTGCGTAAGAAAGCAATCGTCAATTAATTCTAGAAAATCTTCTGCTTCACTATTCCCTGTTTTGTTCAACCAGCATATTCCACTAAAATTAAAGTCACCCATGACATAAATACTGTTAGATCTAGATGCCCTAGATATTTCATCCCATTGATGCTTTGTTTCCATTCTGTCTAAATTTGATTAGATATATATAACTCCTATTATAATATTATTTGCTTTTTCGTTTAATTCTATCCAAATAGTTTCTGTGTGGCTCAGTTTTGATTCCCTCTTTGAGACTACATTTCAAATTGTCCCTAACATATATGGCTACTCCACCTCCTCGTCTAATATATCTATGTGAAATAGTTTAAATCCATTTATTTGATATCCAGCTAATAGTTCTCTATTTTCTACATTCATCCACGTTTCAGTAAGTGCAATAATATCTATTTTTTCTGTGCAGACAAGAGCATTTAATTCGTTAATTTTATTTCTTAGACTTCTACTGTTAGTGTAATATACCCTAAGTGAATTGTTATTTTGAGGCCCCTCTCTTTCCCTGATCATTTTGCCAATTCCTTTCTCCCACAAACACATACTTTTATTACCTCCTTCCTCCAAATCAATTCCCATACCTCTATCTACTAACAGTTTAAACCCAAACAAACACCTCTAACCACTTCTTCCAACGAGTTCGCAACAGCAACAACCCCAGCTCTCGATAGATGCACCTCATCACGAGCATACATTTCATTTCTTCCATAGAAGTGTTCCCAGTTGTCTATGAAAGATATTGCATTTAATTTGCAATATCTTACATTTCATTTCTTCCATAGAAGTGTTCCCAGTTGTCTATGAAAGATATTGCATTTGATTTGCAATATCTTTCCAGCCGGCAATTGACACCAATTGCCCTCGACATCCATTCATTTCCCACTCCCTTTCTTGGAAGAATGCCACATATGATCGGGATTCCTCCCTTGCTCCTAACTAATTCAATGGCTGTCCTGACTCTCTGTATTAGTTCCTCACTCCTAACTCGTCCAACATCATTACCCCCTGCACTAATACAAATAATGGGTTTGTTCCCATTTCCCGTCATAATATCATTCATGTTTCCAACAATATCACCAATTCCAAAAATTCCAATATCTATTTTTTCTGTGCAGACAAGAGCATTTAATTCGTTAATTTTATTTCTTAGACTTCTACTGTTAGTGTAATATACCCTAAGTGAATTGTTATTTTGAGGCCCTTCTCTTTCCCTGATCATTTTGCCAATTCCTTTCTCCCACAAACACATACTTTTATTACCTCCTTCCTCCAAATCAATTCCCATACCTCTATCTACTAACAGTTTAAACCCAAACAAACACCTCTAACCACTTCTTCCAACGAGTTCGCAACAGCAACAACCCCAGCTCTCGATAGATGCACCTCATCACGAGCATACATTTCATTTCTTCCATAGAAGTGTTCCCAGTTGTCTATGAAAGATATTGCATTTAATTTGCAATATCTTACATTTCATTTCTTCCATAGAAGTGTTCCCAGTTGTCTATGAAAGATATTGCATTTGATTTGCAATATCTTTCCAGCCGGCAATTGACACCAATTGCCCTCGACATCCATTCATTTCCCACTCCCTTTCTTGGAAGAATGCCACATATGATCGGGATTCCTCCCTTGCTCCTAACTAATTCAATGGCTGTCCTGACTCTCTGTATTAGTTCCTCACTCCTAACTCGTCCAACATCATTACCCCCTGCACTAATACAAATAATGGGTTTGTTCCCATTTCCCGTCATAATATCATTCATGTTTCCAACAATATCACCAATTCCAAAAATTCCAATATCTATTTTTTCTGTGCAGACAAGAGCATTTAATTCGTTAATTTTATTTCTTAGACTTCTACTGTTAGTGTAATATACCCTAAGTGAATTGTTATTTTGAGGCCCTTCTCTTTCCCTGATCATTTTGCCAATTCCTTTCTCCCACAAACACATACTTTTATTACCTCCTTCCTCCAAATCAATTCCCATACCTCTATCTACTAACAGTTTAAACCCAAACAAACACCTCTAACCACTTCTTCCAACGAGTTCGCAACAGCAACAACCCCAGCTCTCGATAGATGCACCTCATCACGAGCATACATTTCATTTCTTCCATAGAAGTGTTCCCAGTTGTCTATGAAAGATATTGCATTTAATTTGCAATATCTTACATTTCATTTCTTCCATAGAATTGTTCCCAGTTGTCTATGAAAGATATTGCATTTGATTTGCAATATCTTTCCAGCCGGCAATTGACACCAATTGCCCTCGACATCCATTCATTTCCCACTCCCTTTCTTGGAAGAATGCCACATATGATCGGGATTCCTCCCTTGCTCCTAACTAATTCAATGGCTGTCCTGACTCTCTGTATTAGTTCCTCACTCCTAACTCGTCCAACATCATTACCCCCTGCACTAATACAAATAATGGGTTTGTTCCCATTTCCCGTCATAATATCATTCATGTTTCCAACAATATCACCAATTCCAGGTCCCGGATAGCAAACCCTTAATCTGTTTCCCCTGTCTCTGGCACAAAACGTTCTTTCTAAATACCTCACCTGGGAATCTCCCACAACCAAAATTCGCTTCGATTCTTCCTTTTCCTTTCGAGCAGTTTGAGGGACCTGCGCTTCAATGCTCTTCGTTGCTTTGTCTTTGCCTCCTCGTTGAACAACAGGTTCACCACAGCACTCGTCCTCTAATACGTCAAATGCGTTAAAAGTCCTTAGGTGTAGGCTATTAGTTGTCGGTTTTGCAAAGGTCTTCTTAAGACCCCTGTCTTTCACAACTTGCCAATACGAGGCCTTCTTAACACTGGTCTCCTCCTTTGTTTTTTCCTGCTGTTGTATCAGCTGTCGTTCCTCCTCCCGTAGCGAATCCAACTCTGTCCTCAGAGCTCCAACCAGACTCACCAGCTTTTTCACTAATCCTTCCATTATTGCTACAACAATGTTAGTACAATCGGAGCTCCAGCCAACACACTCTCTCACTGAGGGTGTGTTGGCTGGGCGTGGAGACTCTCTCTTTTTGGTGGGTGAGGAGACTCTTGGTTGGGCCGAAGCGCTACATCCAGCCACCGGGGCACCTGATGATGTAGGGACCACCACTTCTGCTTGGGAGGTCCTGGAGGCAACAGCAGGCACATTCGCCTTGCTGCCCTGATCTATTCTGTTGCCTTGTGGAGTAATGTTTCTTTGTTTCCTCCAGTTATCGGAGGCCCTGTTATTGCTCAGACTAGAAGGATTTGGTGCGTTAGACTGTTGCTGGTCTTCAGTTATTCGGACTTGCCGACGAGTGTACCACTGGCTTTTTACCGAGGGTCTGGTCGATTGTAGTCTAGAAGTTGTGACTTTGGGTTGCTGGGTTGATCCGAAAGCTTGTATTCTTTTTACCCTTTCTAGACATAGTTTGTTCCAGGCGTGATGTGTATCCCCGCAGTTTAGGCATTTTACTTTCGTTTGTTTGCCTTCTTTATGCAGATTCATGCATATGTCGGTGTTGTGGAGCTCGCTGCATACTCCACATCGTTCCGGGTCTCTACAGCCATCTTTAAAGTGGCCGAAGCGCTGACATCTGTAATAGCGCATGGGTTCTGGATTGTACAGCCTTAGGCTGAATTGACCATAGATCCCAACACTCAGAGTGTTGATGCGAGGTCCTTTTATTGTTACGAGGACCTGTCTTATTTCTATATTGTTGTACTTGCATCTTTCTGCAATTGTGACATTTGGGCATTCTAAGAGTCTGTTTGCATGAACTTCGACCGGTAAATTTTGTACTATCATGTTGGTGATTTTTTCTTCTGGTTTCAGTTCAACTAGGTTTTCTGTATTCCTGAGGTTTGTGATTATATCCGCATTAGCTGTGGATATATTATATCTGCCTCTGATGTCAGGTTTGGCTCGAAGATCTGATCCTGGATTATCTTTTTCCAGTGCGGCAATGTAAGCATAAGTGGAACCATCTACTGGTTTTTTGGTTTTGAAGATGGTCTTTGGCATTGGTTTGGGTGCTGCTCTTGAGTTCTGGTTGGCTTCTAAATTGGTTTCTTTGGGCGTTTCTTCGGTTCTTCTTCGTTTGTTTGCCTTTCCGTTGCCTACAAGTTGCCACGGTGGTTCGTTGAGGGTTGGGTCATCTTCAGCAATTTTCCTTGCTCTTGCTACTAGATCACTGTGTCCTTCTGACGTTAATAATTCAAGAAGGATGGTTAGGAAAATCTTATCCTGGGGAGACATGGTTACACTGTACCTAAAGAGTAACTGAGGGAGTGACTGTAACTGTGTACTGCTACACTCAGCGACTGTGTGTCTAATAGTGGCTATCCGGATGTTGTTGTTTAAGATTCGCTACTCAGAACGATAAGTTCCAGTAGCACGGGCTATGGTGAGCCCGTAAGTGGAGGCTCTTTGGAGCCATTATCTGTATCAGTGGCTGATACTAGAGATCTGGTGATGGATGGGGGTCTTCATGACGGTTTTCAGCCTGGGGGGGCTGGCTATACCGGTTATGGAGCTGGTGGGATTAGTGTGGACCTCTAGGTTTTCCGTTTTTTCTTTGCCTGCGACTTTGGCTGAGCAGTGCTGTCGTTGGTGTTTGGTGACGTGGCCTCCATGAGGAAGTCTTGAACCGTGTAGGTGTTGTATTTGTGATGCAGCGGTGGAGCTCCTACTATGATTTCCTCGTCTGAGGAGTCCGTAGGAAATTGCGGGGTGATTGCCATCACAGAGCAAGCAGTGATGGACTGTTGCCTTGCATATGGAGTAATGATGGTCTAGTGCGCACAGGCTGCACCTCTGGACAGGGTGCTGACACTTGTTGGTCGGGTGGGAAAGCTCGTAGCACTTAGAGCACTGCTGGATCTCATGGTATCGTTTCTTTTTTATTTGGTGGGGTGGTATTTTTAGGCCGAAGCAGTAGAATCCTTGTGTCGCAGCCTGGGTGGCCGCAGCTATGGTGGTGAACGAAATCTTCAGTGATGTTTTGTCGGTGTTGCAGAACTCTAGGTTGAATACCGACAGGTTTGGATTTTCGTCCTCGATATTGTTTATGATATGATGTTGAGGTCGCTCAACGATCCACCGGCTAGTCCTGCTGGTAAAAACAGTTCTTCCGGCCAGGAACTGACGTGGGAAGTGAGGATGTAGGTGGTGCTCTTTGCGAAGAAAGGCATCGTTAGTGAGGAGTTTTTCTAGCTCCTCTTCACATGAAAAGTAGAGCATGATATCTTCACCTTCATGACTAATGTCAGCGGGTTTGAGGCCAGTTACGTCCTTCAGGACCTTTAAAGTATTGCTTCTTCCGATAGCATGACCGTCAAGTGGAGTAGCTCTGACCTTAAGACGTTTGGGTCGCATTGTGACCACACTGCGCCTAGTGATGTGTTTGGCGGGAGATGTCTTTCCCGTCCTGTCATCCGCCCGAAGATGGAGACTATTGTTAATATTGGTCTCCTCCTTCGTTTCTTCCCGATGTTTAAGCTGTCGTACCTCCTCTCGTAGGGAATCCATCTCTGCTCTCAGAGTTCCAACTAGATTCATCAATTCCGTCACTAATTCTTCTATTATTAATATAATAACGTTACTACAATCGGAGCTCCAGCTGACACAACCTCTCACTCTAATAATTCTTATTAATAATTGAATTAATTATTATGAGCCTCTATCTTTTTAATCAGTCTTTCATGTGGCACAGTATCAAAAGCTTTGCTAAAGTTAAGGTACAGTGATCGCAAAGAAATCAGATTTAGCGTTGAGTGGAATAGACCTGCAGGAGAAAATTCTGTTAAAGGTCCAGATTTTGTAGAACATATGAATACAGGTAACTGCAGATGGCCTATTGGCCCATACGAGGCAGCTCCTGTTTATAACAACCCAAAACCCACTCATATACAGGTACAACCCACGTTTGAAACAATCAAGAGACCCCACCTCAACCACGTTACGTGGTAATTGGTTCCACAAATCAACAACCCTGTTACCGAACCAGTATTTACCCAAGTCTTTCTTTAATGTAGACTTATCCAATTTATACCCATTGTTTCGTGTTCTGTCTTGTGTTGATATTTTTAATACCCTATTAATATCCCCTTTGTTATGTCCATTCATACACTTGTAAACCTCTATCATGTAACCCCGTATTCTTCGCCTTTCCAGTGAATGCAATTTAAGCTTTGTTAATCTTTCCTCATAAAAAAGATTTATAATTTGGGAAATTAACTTAGTCATCCTACGTTTCACACCTTCAAGTGAATTTATATCCATTATATAGTACGGCGACCAAAACTGAACTGCATAATCTAAATGGGTCCTAACCAGAGCAGGATGTAACTGAAGAATAACACCAGGTGTCTTGTTACTAACACTTCGATTAATAAATCCCAGTGTCCTTTTTGCCTTTTTTTCAAACATTCATGCATTGATCCTTTGGTTTTAAATTCTTACTAATCATAATGGCCAGATCCCTTTCGCAATCTGACTTCGCAGTCTCAACACAATCTAGCTCGTATCTTGTAACTTTATCATCATTACATAAGAACATAGATATATAGGTAACTGCAGAAGGCCTATTGGCCCATACAAGGCAGCTCCTATCTTTCACCACCCAATCCCACTCATAAACATGTCCAACCCGTGCTTGAAACAATCGCGGGACCCCACCTCCACCACGTTACACGGTAATTGGTTCCATAAGTCAAAAACCCTGTTACCGAATCAGTATTTACCCTAGTCTTTCCTAACTCAAAACTTATCAGATTTATCTTCGTAAGAAGATTAATCTGATAAGTTATCAGAGTTATCCAGTCAGCACAGAGATAATATACAACCCCTCACAGAAATTCAACATATAGGACAAGAAGCCCATAATCTAGGGCTGTCAATCACCCTAAATTGGATACCAAGTCACATTGGCATAGATGGTAATGAAAAGGCAGACTCCTTAGCAAAAACTGCCACTGCTCTACCTGTTGTACAGGTTCAGATAACAGGTACTGAAATAACAGGTTTGAAATAGTACAGGTTCAAACTTGGTGCCGCCAAGTTTCTCACAAATTAAGGAGCAAATCAAGAATAAAATATTCTCAACTATCAAAATTCGTCATAGAGCTAAAGTAGCGGAAGGAAGATCCACTGCGATATGGTACGAGTAGTAGGGATGACGACATATGGGCCCTTTTTTTCTGGGAAAAAAGATGTATTTCATGGTTTCCAGGTGAATTTAGCCAGTCACTGATTTGGAATTAAGGAATTCTTATGAGGAAAATAATTTCTGAGATCTTAGAAGTTTGTTAAGCGTTCTTTTGAGGAAAATAAGTAGGAAAATCCAATAGAAAAAATTTAGGAAAAAGGGTCATCGTGACATTAACCGGGATTCTTAGGACTACTGACATGGATTACTGATTACAGACATAACAAAGTGCATAGTGACCCGCTGGAAAATTGAAAATAGTCATTAAAAATAGAACTTTGTGTTAAATAGAGAATAAACGGGAGACCACGTGTGAGCCAGTGAACGAGGCTTTGTGTACATGCAGTGTATTAGGAAAAAAAAATAGTGAACGGTGATTCGTGGAACAGTGATGTGGAACGGGTATCACAACAACATATAAGTTGGAAGTGAATATTATAAATATAGAATACTAGAAATATAGAATAGTGGTACTAGAAATATAGAATAGTGGCAAGAGGCGGCATCAGTGGTTATAAATCGGGTAACTGGAAACTGGTGACATCAACCTGGGACAACAAGAGTTCACCTGTACCGACCGGGGACCAGCTTCGCTACCTTACGCTAAGTACCTGCCATAAAGTTTGAACAAAATAACATACATAATATTACAAATATACGGTATACATATAATATTATAAATATTAAACATATAAATATATATACATATAATTTTATGAAGAGTTAAAAGGACTGACATCAACAAGTGATCTATACAGTGAATCTCAAATACAACAACGTGTCAACGGTACAGCCTCTGGGACCCTCACTCTCGACCGTGCGATTAGTACTGACCATACAGTAGAACAAATAAACATATATATTGTTACAAATATACAATATACATATAATATTATAAATATATAGATATATACAACAAAACAAGGCAAAATGGGAGTAAATAAACAAATTTGTGGCCACTGTAACAACTCCTTAAAGACGAAGGTAACGGGAATTGAATGTTATATCTGTAAGACTAGATTCCATTCGGCTTGTACAGGAATGAGTAACACTACGACACTGAGAGCTGGCCACTTGCTCTGGGTGTGTAAAAATGACCTGCCAGCTTGGAATATCCTAAAACCCTTCTAGATAACATGACGCATGATCGGAAAACATCATTCATTGGAAGCCTACCAGCCATCCAGAAGGAGTGGGAAAGGAACAACAATTCTAATATACAAGGGGCGGAGGCTATAGTCAGGGATGAAACTGAGGCTGTAACTCAGGAAGTTGTAAACTCTGAGTAAACTCTGAAAAAACTCTAGAATGGAATAGACCTGTAGGAGAAAATTCTGTTAAAGTGCCAGATTTTCGAAAAGCTGATTTTAATAGCCTTAGAAATTTTTCCCCAATACTCTGCAGATTCAACTCCATCCTCATTATCTCAATCATAGCATTTCTTGGGCATCCTAAAATAATTCTCATGGCTTCATTTTGTACCTTCTCCAACTTGCCCATCCTACCTTTACCAAAACAAGAAATGACAGGTGCAGCATAATCAATAAGAGATCTTACAGTACTCAAGTATATCATTCGTAGCACAGGGACTCCCAGGCTATATGGTTGCCTGGAGAGTGTTTGCTGCCGCTCCACCATCTGGTCACCATTTGGTCCGGGAGACATCTCCCGTCACGCAGGGTGCAGTCGCACCTCCACAGATCTCCAGTATCATCTATTGATACTGGTGATGGCTCAAAAGGGCCACCACTTACGAGCTATTCATGCCTGTGCCACCTTTTGGGTGACTTCATCTTCATCCTAACACATTCACAAGGGAGACATCTCCCGTCATGCAGGGTGCATTCGCACCTCCACAGATCTCCAGTATCAGCTCCTGATACTGGTAATGGCTTAAAATGGCCACCACTTACGGGCTATTTATGCCTGTGCCACCTTTTGGGTTGCTTCATCTTCATCTTAACACATTCATAAGGGAGACATCTCCCGTCATGCAGGGTGCATTCGCACCTCCACAGATCTCCAGTATCAGCTCTTGATACTGGTAATGGCTTAAAAGGGCCACCACTTACGGGCTATTCATGCCCGTGCCACCTTTTGGGTGGCTTAATCTTAATCAATCAATCAATCGACTCCCAGGCTATATGGTTGCCTGGAGAGTGTTTGCTGCCGCACGCTGACTTTGTCTCCAGTAGCACAGAGCATCACCTTCATTCACCAGACCACTCCACAAGTGATCATTTGAATTTCATCATGGAATTCCAAATGACTTATAATCGATCCAGCAATGCTGCTCAGTGTAGGAAAAGACCATCGATAATGGATACTAGTTCTGAAAGTGACGGCGAGTGGCATCACGTGAATAAGGCTAACAGGACAAGCCACTCCATGACGACCCATCGCCCATTATTCTCTCCAGCTTCTCCAGCTCTCCCAGCGCCTCAGACTAGATCTACGCTTCCAATCTTCAAAGTGCAGCACACGGAAGGTAAGTCTTCCTACGCTACTGTAGTGGACCTAGAAAAAGAGTACCCCCAGCTCCAGGTCAGAGCAAAACCTAATATCAGAGGAGAATACATTTTGAGACCTAAAGACGAGTCGGCCGCTACGATTCTAAAAAATTACGCAAAATGTGAGGAACTGAAACCAGAGGATAAAATAAGTAAAATCATTGTCCTCCACTATCCCTTGCATATGGCCCTTGGCCATCTCGAAAAGCTAAACTATGTGGTTTCAGCAGAGAGATGCCAAGTACGAACCACAAAACAGGAAACTCGACAAGTCCTTCTCACAGTAAGAGGACGGATCCCGGAGAAACTTGACCTTGGAATCTGGGGCGTGTTCCAACACAGGCCTTACACCCCAGAACCCCTAAGATGCTTTAGATGTCAGAGATTTGGGCATCACAAAGATGGCTGCCAACGACCAGTGAGGTGCGGAGTCTGCAGCCAGCCCCATAATACAAAAACTTGCATTGATAAATTCAAGGCAAACCACCTTGTTCAGGCAAAATGCCTAAATTGTTCCAAGGCACATCATGCCTGGAACTTGAAATGCCCTGAAAGGCTCAAAAGGCTTCAAACGAACCCCACCACGCCTACAGCGGAGCCGAAACCCCCACCAAAACGAATACCAGCTCCCATGCCCACTAAAACCGCATGGGGTCTACCAATTCAGGAAGAGGGGGCACACGGCCCTTCGCTATCGGCCATGGTGAAGGGTGAGAAGACAGTACAGGACAAAAAGAAAGATGGAGGACACAAGAATCATGTTCAAAGCAGTCGGCCTCCCATTTCATCCAGCAAGCACACTGGGGCCAATAGGAGTAGCAATTCCAGTGTCAAAGTTACCACCGAGAAGGGTCTAAAAGCTACTAGGCCCCAAACCTGCACAACATTAAATAGTGCTCCCACTGAACTGGACGCTCTCTGGCCAATGCTCAAAACTTTGGTCACTGAGTTGATCGAAAGTCTGCTGTCTTCACATGGAATCAAGCAAACCACAGAGACTCGGAAGACAATTGAGCACAAGCTCAAAAAATTCGAAGATGTAATATCCACACCGTCAAGACAGCAGGGCAGGAGACACCCCATAAAAAACAGATAGTCCAGCTCGTCGGAAAGCGACATTGATGAGTCAATTTCAGGTCCACCAAGAACCTATACACCAATTGCAACTTCCATGGCGTGTTCATCAGATTCCATGGATACCACGGAATTATCAGCAAATTCCAAGAACCTAGAGGTCTAAAGATCCTGCAATGGAATGCGCAAGGACTGCGCACTAAATTGCAACACTTGCAATGCATAGCAGCAACCAAGGGCATAGACATCCTGATACTACAGGAGAGCTTGCTTCGAGCCGGATTAGAACCTAAAATCTCAGGCTATCGAGGCTTCTTCCTTCCATGGATCAATGGGCAATCCAGGGGATGTGCAATCTATGTAAAATGTGACCTGATTTCCAAATCCATAACCAGCCAAATCCAAATCCATATACCATAAACTCCAAATATACCATAAAAGCCAAATCCATAACCATAACTGGGCTCCAATTGTGGAGCAGGGACAGAGGTAATGGGAGTCACCATTGAGCTAAGACACGACAAACTTGAAGTATTCAATGTGTACAGGTCTCCACAAGCCGAAATGGATCTCTCTGTGTTATTTGGACACGCGACAACAACAAACACAATCATTTGTGGAGATTTTAATGCCCACTGGGCACTGGGCTCGAACAGAACTTGGCACTGGGCTCGAACAGAACAAATGAAGCCGGCATACACATTACACATCTACTGGACCAGCTTCCAGAAATACAAATCCTAAACAAGAATGAACCTACCCACATCCAAGGAGGCAGATTAGACCTAACCTTCGTTTCAGCCTCGCTAAGAGATGCAGCAACATGGTCAGTTGAGCCCACACTCACAAGCGACCACTATGGGGTCCAAATTGATCTTCAGTTAGACCTACCCACCCCACCTCCGCCTCCATCTGAAGCATGGAACTTTGCTTTAGCAAACTGGGACCTATTTCAAAACCTCATTTCAGAGTGGCAAAGAAACTATGATCTTCCCGAAGACATTAATCAGGCAGAACAAGAATTTGTCAAAGCGATTCAAAGTGCAGCCAACCACTCAATCCCACTGAAAAAAACAGTCCACCGGACACCATAAAGATCATTGGTACTATTGCGAACGTGTCAAAGAACTCAACCATAGACTCAATAGAACAAGAAAGCTATACAAAAAGCAGCCAAGTGACCGCAACAGGATCTTACTTTGTGAGGTCAAGGAACATGTACATCGAGAGACCAGACAAATAAAAGAACAAAAGTGGCTGGAATGGTGTTCACACCTGAATGAACACACCTCTCTCGGAGAGATGTGGCAGCAAATTCACCGGGCCAAAGGGAATAAAACACCTAAAGCTCCACACCCCAAGGATCCTCAACAGGAAGCCGAAGTACTGGCAACCAGGTTTGCAGAGAGAGCAGCCAGCAATCAACTTCCACCAGATGTATTAGCAGTACAGACCGGACTAGAGGAAGAAAGGTGGCACAGAATCCTTACAGCATGTGAAGAAGTCTCTGACACTAATGCCCCCTTCACACTGGATGAGCTCAATCGGGCTAAGAAAAACTCCAAGGATACATCCCCTGGAGCCGACAAAATAACCTATAAAATGATTAGAAACCTCGGCCCAGAGGGAGACGCTGCATACCTAAGGTTAATTAATTTAGCCTGGACTTCTCAAACTAGACCTTCTGCTTGGAATAGAGCAGCCATAGTGCCGATCCCAAAACCCAAATATCCAGCTAATCCCAGGCCCATCTCTCTCCAAAGCTGTGCAGACAAGACGGCTGACAGAACGGCACTCAACAGACTGGAATGGAAAATGCCTAAACTGCACCATGATATGTATGCCTATAGAAGAGGGGTTGGCACAGTGGAATGTATTACAACTCTGTTAGCCCATTTGAATGACAGACCAGGAATGCTGATATTCCTGGACCTCGAAAAAGCCTTTGAACTGGCTAGCGCCCCAGTTATTCTCTGCTGCCTCATTGACAAAGAGGTGAGAGGCAACCTGCTCTCCTGGACCAAAAACTGTCTCATAAACAGAGAAGCAAGAGTAAAACTTCATGGCACAGTCTCTGAGTACAAAAGACATGAAAATGGTACACCGCAAGGAGGTATTCTCAGCCCTCTTCTCTTCAACTGTTTAATGGAAAGAATAATGAGGTTGAAACTACCACATCACTGCAGGCTGCTAAACTACGCGGACGACTTTGTCATCATCATAAAAGGAAGTGATGCGGCGCGCCTTGCACCCAAATGCTTAGACTGCATCAGTAAAGAGGCAAAACAGATTGGGATCAAACTCAACCCCTCAAAGTCAAAGGCCATGCCCATAAAAATAGCGAAGCCCAACATCCAACTCACAGTACAGGGTCAACCAATAGAATGGGTCGACACCTATCAGTATCTAGGAATCATCCTAGACACACACATGAATTTTAATTCTGAGGTCACTTACTTGAGAGAGTGAACTGCGGCCCGGACGGCAATCCTCAGGTCGCTAACCTCCCTTTCTGGAGGAGCCAATCTGCAAGTCCTTCGCACATACTATGTACAGGCAGTCAGATCAGTGATCGATTATGCCGCACCTGCACTCACAAATCTATCACACCAACAGTGGAAAAAGCTTGAAGTTGCCCAAAACAATGCTATGAGAGCTGCACTGGGAGCCCCCATGTGGACCAGGCTTGAAACTCTTAGACTAGAGACGGGTTTGCCCTCTCTACAAGAAAGAATATCACAAAGGACAGCTACAATTATCGGTAAGATAATACAATACAATACAATACAATTTTATTTAGGTAAGGTACATACATACAATAAATTTTTACAAGGATTGGTTGACTTATAGGTAGAGCTAGTACATACAATGCCTAAAGCCACTATTACGCAAAGCGTTTCGGGCATGATAAACTTAAATGACAAGCTTAATACTAATTGAGCATAATGAGTAGAATGAAAACAAGAAATGAAAACATAGATGAAAAAGCAGCACAAATACAATTATGTCGACAAACAGCGCTCTTTAAAGAAAAAAACAGACATTGGTTGACAATAGAAGGGTAAGGTAGGTTACAGGGAATTTATTAGGTATAGCTTCGCTTTTAACTTAAACTGGTTAAGAGAGGTACAGTCTTTAACATGGTTGGGAAGGTCATTCCACATTCTGGGCCCCTTGATTTGTAGAGCATTTCTAGTTTGATTAAGTCGTACTCTAGGAATATCAAAACTGTATTTATTTCTGGTGTGGTGCTCATGGGTTCTGTTACAACCTTCTATGAAACTTTTGAGATCAGGATTGGCATTATAGTTTAGCGTTTTATATATGTATAATACACATGAGAGAATGTGCAGTGACTTAATGTCTAACATATTCAGAGATTTGAGTAGGGGTACCGAGTGATGTCTGGGGCCAGAATTGGATATTGTCCTAATAGCAGCTTTGTGTTGAGTAATTAGAGGACGTAAGTGATTTTGGGTAGTAGAGCCCCAAGCACAAATACCATAGTTGAGATATGGATAGATAAGGGAGTAATAGAGAGTCACCAGGGCAGGGCGTGGTACATAATATCTGATCTTAGAAAGAATGCCCACAGTTTTTGAAACTTTTTTTGATATGTTTAGAATGTGCCCCTGGAAATTCAGCTTGTGGTCAATGAGAATGCCAAGGAATTTGCCATATAATTTGTTACAAATTTGGGTATTGTTTATTTTGAGATTTATTTGATTAGAGGATTTATTGCCAAACAGAATATAGAAGGTTTTGTCAATGTTAAGGGTGAGTTTGTTGGCAGTTAGCCACAGATGGACTTTATTTAGCTCAGTATTTACTGTGGCATTTAGAGCAAGGGGATCAGGACTGGAGTAAATGAAGGTTGTGTTGTCAGCAAATAGAATTGGTTTTAGGTGTTGGGAGGCATTTGGAAGGTCATTAATGTAGATGAGAAAGAGGAGAGGGCCAAGTATGCTGCCCTGGGGAACACCAATGTTGATGGGTAGGGTGGGAGAAATTGTATTATTCACAGAAACATATTGGAGCCTGTCAGTAAGGTAGGATTTGAGGTATTGTAGGGAGTGTCCTCTGACTCCATAATGATGTAATTTAAGAAGAAGGTTTTGGTGGTTGACAGTATCAAAAGCTTTACGCAGGTCCACAAACAACCCAACAGGGAACTCATTTTTATCAAGAGCTGTATGAATCGAGTTAAGCATACTAATAAGTGCATCGTTAGTGCTTTTTTTGGGTCTGAAGCCATATTGGCAAGGGTTAAGTATATTGAGTTTGGCTAGATATGAGTAAAGCTGCTTATAGATTAGTTTTTCAAATTTTTTTGACAAGTTTGGCAGGATAGATATAGGTCTGTAGTTGTTAACATCTGTGAGATCACCACATTTGTGGACAGGCGTTACTCTAGCTTTGTTTAGAATATCTGGGAAGGTTTGGAGTTCAAGTGACTTGTTGAAGAGCAAAGCAATAGCAGGGGCTAAAGATCTGGAGGCTTTTTTGTAAATTAAAGTTGGTATCTCCTCAAGGGCACCAGACTTGGTTTTAAGGGAAAGGATTATCTCATTGACGTCAGTGGAATTAATAGGCTTTAGGTACAGAGACTGTGGATAGTTACCTGTAAGATAGTCCTTAATGTCTGTACTGGAAGATGGAATATCATTTGCAAGGGATGAACCAATGGAAGAGAAGAACCTATTGAACTCAATAGCAGAATCAGAGGCTGAAAGCTGACCATCGTTATTAGACAGGAGAGTCGGTTTGTTATTTAAGGACTTCTTTGATCCCAATATTTGAGAAATTGTTCTCCAAGTTTGTTTAATGTTGCTCTTTATTTGGGTAAATTTATCTTCGTAGTATTTAGTTTTGGCTCGTCTAATTATCTTAGATCTAATTATCTAATTATCGTCTAATTATCTTATAATTATTTCTTCTGATCCAATCCCAGTACGGCAGGCCTTGGTGGTTGGACTAGGCCAAAACAATGGAAACTCTTGGGTTGCAAGAGCAGGAAATGTCCTAAACAGACTACATTTAAAAAACATGATTCTTGATAGAGAGGGTGATCATCCACACCCAAATTACACTCCTTCCGCGCCGTGGGAAGAGCCTACTTTCAAAATAGTAATAGAAAGTCTCGCAATGAAAAAAGCTGCCTATGATCCGACAATCCTAAGGAGCATAATAGAAGAGCAAATGTATAGCATAGCAGGAGCCACCCACATCTTCACAGACGGATCGGTGGACACAGAATATGAGAGTGCTGGCGCTGCTCTTTGCACGACCAGCGTACAGGCATATTGGAGACTGGGAGGACTAGTATCATCAACCCAAACTGAGCTGTTTGCCATACAACAGGCATTCGCATATGTGATTGCACAAAACACCCAAAATGCAATCATACACACAGACTCAAAAGCTGCACTTCAAATACTAGGACAAAAACAGTGGAAAGATAATGTGGAAATAATTACCACCATTTTGTATCTTGGAGCAGTCGCTAAAGGCAAAGGACTCAACATAACTTTAAACTGGATCCCATCCCATATTGGAATCCCATTAAATGAAAAAGCTGATGAAATTGCTAAATTAGCAACTAGTCATCCAGTGATACATAAAACAATTCAACCCAGCCTAGAGAACATAAAAAACATCGTCACCAAAAAATTCTCACATCTCAACAAAGCCGACCTACACCAGAGAATAGCTGAAGGTTCGCCATCTGCAACATGGTATCTTCAAGCAACCAAATTAGAAAGGTTAAATATCCCAAAAGGAATCCACAGGGAAATAGCAGTTAGGTTATATAGACTGCGTCTAGGTTACAGATGCAACTGGGAGATTGGTGAACCCCGACAGAGAGAGTGCATCTTCTGCCAAACTGTCACAGAAAAGCCATTACTTCACTTTCTTCTGGAATGTGAAGCAACCAATGACCTTAGAAGAGCTTTAAGAGTTCCTGAATCATGCAGTGGCCATCCTGAAGCCATCAACACAGCCACTCTCCTGGTCAACAAAGGTGTCCAGCAGCTGGACACCCTCATAAAGACTGTGAAGCAGTATCCTCCCCCGCGATAACAGGTTGATGGTTAAATGCAACCTCAGAATACTGAGAACAAAAATTGTACCACTTACGGGCTATTCATGCCCGTGCCACCTCTTGGGTGGCTTAATCTTTATCAATCAATCAAGTTTGCTGCCATATCAGCCTCCTGTACACAGTGATCCAGTCGTCGCACTTCTTTGCTCAAATTGTCACAAATTTAATTAATGATATTAACAAGTAGAATGTGTATTTGTAATAATATCTTTCATAAATAGCCACAAAACATTTAATATTTATTAAAAAAAAATGTGTCTGGAAGTTAAATCAACTCCAAAGGACAATAATTTTGTTATATAGATACTAACGTTATTCGTTTGTATGCGTTTGCTACTTAAACTACTCAAGTCCTTTTCGTTCATATAACACCGAACCCTACACGCTCTCTGATATATTGCTTAATTAATAGAGATTCACTAATAAAACTTATATTTGTATATGTTATCAGAAAGGCAGAGATAAAATAGTTTTTGTGAATCCATCACAGAGATTATATTATATTAGAGAGGAAAGATATTCATATTTTAAGCAAGGTTTCTTGGCTAACGCTCTCCCTATCGATGGGAACTGTGATCTTTCGAAGATCAATGTTAATTTAATCTAGACATTTTAATAAACGAACTATGTCATAATAAAGATAGAAATATAAGCTGCATGTTAATACTTTAGCATAAATATAACTGAAGTGAAAGTGAAGATTTTCATACTCACTTGATGGCTATCTCAGGGAGTGTGTGAAGGCCTGCAAACAAGCGAGTCAATTGTGTAATTCATTTGCATATATGCAAAGTAACATTAAAGGTCTACATGTCAACATAAACACAGATGTAGACGAGAATGTGACTACATTTCAAGGAAAATATATCTTAAATGATAGCCATGATATGATTAAATAAATAGCCAATACCACACCATCGCCGGTATCCGGGCACATGAAAACTTCCAATGCATCAGCGTCCTGCCAGGCGGGCAATACAGACTTCACAATTCAGAAATATTTTGTAATTCAAAGATGCGTTGATAAACGCAAATTTTTTTATATTTTAAATACAGATGTAAACTTTGTTTTCGAAGGTTTATTGTAACAATATCTCAAGTATAAGAATCAAGTTATATTTTGGATTTAACAATTTCCTATAAAGTTGCAGTGCTACCTTAATTGTATATAATCATCATCATATACCAACAGAAATTAACTCATAAAATGTTGAGGTAAAGATAGACGTACGTTAATTATGACGCAGGATCGCTCTTAAGAACTTAATTATAAACTATAATATTATAATTACAATAATTCATTGTCTTGAGCGACAGGAAACCACAGTATATTCATACACGTTAGGCTTTTATCAAGGTCATCCCTAAGGTCGAATTACTGACCCCGCCCAGGATGCAACCCCACAACAAGCTGACTAACTCTTGAGTACCTGCTTACTGCTAGGTGAACAGTCGTATTAAATGAAAGGAAATGTACCCAATCATTTCTTTCCCGCCCAGGATTCGAACACGGAATTCGATTGTGCGTCGAGAATGAACACAAAGTGTATTTTACCAGCATTGTAATATAAATTAAGTATAAAGGCTTAACTGGTTTACGGACCCATAATCAAAATAAGAGCCATTACTAATTATCAGGACAAACGGCCTAGGATACACTTTTGCTTTCGACAAGCTGCCGCCGGAGGTGTGTAGTTTATTGTGCACCCCCAGCCAGGGGAAGGGGGGCATTGGACATGTGAACCATTACCCCCCCCCCCTACTCCTCCTGTTAATAATAATAAAAAATAAAATATAATATTAATAAAAATAATAATGGAAACTTACTGTAAAACCCTTGTGCTTGAAAGAAGGTGAAGGAAAGACCCAATAAATGTGTAAGTGTATTAAAAACTAAATTTTCGAATCTAACCTTCATTCTTTCTCAATGTGTTGTATACCGTGAAATGATTATTCATTGTTCTGTTGTGAACATTGTATACAGTGCCTCTGGATATACATCCCCCACAACAATTAACTACCTCCCAGGAACCTAATTACTGCTAGTTGTTGTTGTTTTAGATTTAGCATTAGACATTAATTGTAAGTGATTTTATATCATCCTTAATTACGCTTAACTCTCTAAAGACACAATTGTAACATGACCGTGTGTGAAGCTAGACAGAGAAAACACAACATTATTAGTGATGGTAACATAATATATTTCATGCGAATTCCATCTTCGCTGGCCTCCGAAACTTAAGGAATGGTCCAGAAAATATCTACTAAAGTTTAACTCAAGTGTAAAGACACTTCAGTTGATACTTAGATACTTCCAGTAAGTGTAAAGATAAGTGCTGACGATACAACCTTCATCTATTCATACCCCAACCCAAACGCACTAAATAATAATGTAAATAACAAAGTTAAAAAGTCCACTCATGGATGTAAACCAACAAACTCGCACTAAACATACCAAAGGCCGACTAAATTTTGTCTGGAAGTAAATCCTCAAACCAAATTCAACTTCAGATAGACAATGCTAACATAAGCAATGAAAATTTTGGAAAGTTCCTTGACCTATACATAGACAAGAAAGTGAACTTCAGCATCCACATACAACACATATGGGGGGTGCTGAGAGAGAGAGAGAGAATGAGAGAGAGAAAGAAAGAGAGAATGAGAGCGAGAGAGACAGAGAGAATGAGAGCGAGAGAGACAGAGAGAAGAAGAGAGAGAGAGAGAGAGAAGAAGAGAGAGAGAAGAAGAGAGAGAGAATAAGAGAGAGAGAGAGAGAGAAGAAGAGGGAGAGAGAGAAGAAGAGAGAGAGAGAAGAAGAGAGAGAGAAGAAGAGAGAGAGAATAAGAGAGAGAGAGAGAGAGAAGAAGAGGGAGAGAGAGAAGAAGAGAGAGAGAGAAGAAGAGGGAGAGAGAGAAGAAGAGAGAGAGAGAGAGAGAGAGAGAGAGAGAGAGAGAGAGAGAGAGAGAGAGAGAGAGAGAGAGAGAGAGAGAGAGAGAGAGAAGAAGATCATAGTTTTCAAGTTTCCAACTTATTTGGATCCTGACTGTCTTCTTCTTAACAATGATAATGTTGTCTGGGCCAAGAGGAACAGTGTTCGTGGTGACAAACGAAGCCAGGTTGTTGCCTTGGTAAAGGGTGAGGCGCCGGAGAAAATTTTTGTGCAAGGACTAGGCTATAGGAACGTTGCAAAATACGTTGAGGAGCCTATACTGTGCATGAAGTGTTCACGTTGGGGACATATGGCATGGAAATGCCAGTTTGACCCCAGGTGTCGGTATTGTGGGAAAAATCACGACTCGCGAGAGTGTAGAGTCAAGATTGAAAGAAGTGAAAAGATTATCCCATTTTGTTGCAACTGTCGAGGCAGCCACAATGCTGGTTCCTCTCTATGCCCCATGAAGCCTCATCTGAAAGAGACTAGAACGGGTCCTACAAGCAGGATAGATGTATCCTCGCAGCAAGGAAAAATTGTGCAAGAGGAACATGGAGGAAACAGTTGGAAGCCAACGGCAGCCCCTATGATCAATGTGTGGGAAAAAGGGACGGAGAAAGTAAAGGCGAGCTTAGGGAAAGTACATCATGCAGTGGAAAAACTGAAACCTTGTGACGACAAGGTTCAGGACAATATGGTCACCTCTGAGGTTGGTAATCAAATTTTGGAGTATCTAAAAAAACTAGATAAGAGGATTGAGGCATTGGAAAAATTGGCTATGGAAGGTGGACGGGGTAAAGATGGTGGTGAAACAGGACGTGTAATTGAAAGTAAAACGAGACGTGAAATGGAAAGTGAAACGTGCGTAGAAGAAAGTAATGATGTGCATGAGGTAACGATGATAGAGGATAGTCAGGAGAATACACTTTCTAGTAGTGTTAGCGGTGTTCAACCTCCTGTTGTGACAAATGGTGAAAGAACGGTTAAAGTAAAACGGGTTACAGAAATAACAAAGAAAATAGATATGAAAAATATTACCTTCGATGTTAGTAGTAGTTGTGAAGGTGAGGAGAAAGAAAAAATGTTACGGTGTTGGAAGGAAGTTTCTAAGGTACTCTTGTATCTCATGGAATGTGACGGACAGGGCAAAGGTAGTTTTATTATTAATCATGGATGAAAGTAAATTGAGAATATTATCTTGGAACATTAATGGATTAAAAACTAGAGCAGTGGATGTACACTATTATACTCTTAGAGAGGATATTGACATAGTAGCACTCCAGGAAACTGGGGATAGGGATGGTAGCATACTGAGGCTAAATGGCTATAGAGGCTTTCACTTATATGCTGATGGAGGAACTAGGGGGGTCTCATGTTATGTCAAAAGTACCATACCTGCCGAGATAACTGGAATTCCTCAGAGATATAGAGGTATTGAAAGTATTAGCTTGCGGATACAATTAAAGGACCGAGAGTTAAATTTCATTAATCTATACATCTCTGATAGCTCCCTTGATTTACGATACTTGCCAGATTCCTTCTTTTCTGAAGATACACTTGTGGTAGGGGATTTTAATGCCAGACATTCAGCTTTAGGATCAAGGGGTAAAGCAAATAGGAATGGTTGCAGATGGTACCAGTTTTTGCAGGAACATGAAGATGTTCAACTGCTGGGCGAGCCCTCTCCTACTCATTTGAGGGGAGGGAGATTAGATTATGCTTGTTTAATAAATGCTGAGGGCATAGAGGGGAATTGTCTTACTGTGGATGAAATGCTAAGTGATCATTTTGCATTACAAATACAGCTTAAACTAGATAAAAAGCATGCCTGCCTTCAGAGGAAAAGGTTAAAGTTTAATGAGGGAGAATTAAGGGGTCTTGTCGGCCATATTAAGTCTTGGTATGATACATATAAGCCGGTTTCGGCAGAAGCATTTTATGAAGATTTAATTAAGGAGGTAGATGTATTTAATGCAACATTGAACCGGAAACCATCTAGTATAAAAAGGCATCCCCCCAGAAAAGAAAATTATACACATGACAAGATGCTTAAGGGGTGGACATTAACAATGAGGAGAGCTCACAGGGATTGGAATAGGAATGGTAGGACTGAGGAAGGGAAGAATGCTTTACTGGCAGTTGCTAGGCTGTGTGGGGAGAAGAGAAAGGAAATTAGGAGCAAGTATTGGCAGGAATTTGCAGAGAAAGTTGGGAGTAACAGAAACTTGAAGGAAATCTGGCAAGACGTAAATAAAATAAGGGGTAAAAAGCACAATTTTGTTGCACATCCAGACCCGCAAGGAATTGCAAATGAGTTCGTAAATAAATGGGCGGAAGCTGCCAAACTTAGTTCATTACCCGCTGTAACGAGAGAGTCATTAGATTCTTGGAAAGATCTAAGAAAGGATTTTATACTTATAGCAGGTAACAGTGGTGATGTCACTTGCACAGGTATTACCAGAGAAGAACTAATAACGGCGATTAAAGTTGGGAAATCTACCGCACCTGGGGAGGATGGAGTAACTTATGAAATACTTAATGAACTTGCCACTATGACGAAAAGCCCACTTTTAGACCTCTTTAATATTAGTTATAAAGAGGGCAGTATTCCCAGTAAATGGAAAAAAGCTATGATCATCCCTATCCCTAAAGCCAATGGAGAGTATAGACCTGTGTCTTTAACCTCGTGTTTTTGTAAAATGATGGAGAGGATCATTTTAAATAGACTTTTATATATAATAGGTGATCAGCTGTCTAGTAATTTGTTCGGGTTCCTCAAAGGAAAAAGTACCTCTGATTGTATTATTAAATGTCTAGCTAATGAAAATGATTATTATAGAATTTTCATTGATTTACAAGGAGCTTTTGATAAAGCCAACAAAGAGGTTATTTTATATGAATTAGCTAGTCTTGGTGTTAAAGGGAAATTATTGCGCTGGATAGGGGATTATCTTTACGAAAGGAAGGCTCAGGTGTGGTATCAAGGTTGTATGTCAGGTGTGAGGTCTTTTGAACTCGGCACACCTCAGGGAGGAGTTTTGAGTCCCACCCTGTTTAATGTACTAATGAATAAGATAGCATCTGAGAGATACTCAAATGGGGTAACTCCGATCATATATGCCGATGATATTTTATTTCAGGGCAAAGATATTTCAAAGGTTCAAACAGTGTTGGACAATTTCGGAAACCTGTGTCACCATATGGGATTGGTGGTTAATGAAAACAAAACTAAGTTTGAATGTAGAAGTCGGAGCCCCATTGTTTTGAAAATAAACGATAAAAATATAGAGAGAGTTAATATATATAAATATTTAGGCATATATGTTGGATATACCCATGAGAGTTTGGAAGCTGAGATGAACAGACTGTTGGGTCAATGTCGGAAGAGATTACAACCTCTGAAGGCTTTGGCATGCTGTGGAAAGGGAGTGGGAGTCCCTGTGCTACGAATGTTATACTTGAGTACTGTAAGATCTCTTATTGATTATGCTGCACCTGTCATTTCTTGTTTTGGTAAAGGTAGGATGGGCAAGTTGGAGAAGGTACAAAATGAAGCAATGAGAATTATCTTAGGATGCCCAAGAAATGCTATGATTGAGATAATGAGGATGGAGTTGAATCTGCAGAGTATTGGGGATAGAATTTCAGAGATAAATGTAGCCTCTGCCATTAGATTAATGAGAGGTGGGGGAGCTAATGAATTAATCCTCTCGGTTCAAAAGGTGGGAAGTAGTGAACAGTGTATGATGAAGAAGAGAGTATATATGAATAAATTATGTTATAATGTTATAAAGTATGATGTTATTACAGAGTGTATTGCTGTGCCCAAGAGAAAATTTACACCACCATGGGAGGATTGTAATGTAGATGTAGTAATTACTCCCTTGTATAAGAAAAAAAGTATGTATGAAATAGGAGAGCTGATGGCAACATATGATTGTATAATTAGAAAACTGCCTACGGAAAACACTCTACATATATATTGTGATGGGTCAGTAGCTAGGGATGGGAAGGCAGGATGTGGAGTCTTGATCAGGGAGTACACTGACATCGGCACTGTAGATACTGTTATTGGACGCCGCTTAACTGACAATGTCTCTTCAACGCAGGCTGAACTCCAAGGAGTATTAGCAGGATTACAGGAAGTAGTCAAATGTGGAAAAAATGCTTGCTTCTTTATTGACAGCAGAGGAGCGTTAGAGTCTTTAAATAGCAGACGCCCAGTATATCAGAATATTGTGATAGAGTGTAGAGAGAATGTTAAGAGACTAGAAAAAACTGGGTATAAAGTAAGATTCATGTGGATCCCTTCACATGTGGGAATACTGTTGAATGAGGTAGTTGATGACATAGCGAAGAGAGCCACTGAAAAAACTCTTGTTGATGTTGTATGTCAGTTAACCTTGAAACAAATAAAAACAAGACTCAAGGTGATTCAGGAGGGTGAAGAAATGATAAAGAGAATGGCAATGGTGGACAGTAGTAACACACTTAAGAATTATTCAATAATAAATACAAATTCGTCCTTCACTTATGGTAAAGGAAAGTCTACTTGGAAGGATTCAATTTACATGAGATTACGATTAGGATATAAATATATCTGGCAATACGGTGTTGATGTCAGTGAAAAAGATAAGGAGTGTAAATTATGTAGTATGCCGTCCGCCCACACCTTAGAACATTATGTATTAGAGTGTCACCTTATTGAAAAATATAGAAATAAGGAAATAAATAGTGTACCACATCAAATTGTTTGGATGTGTGATAATGGTATAATAGACAGTATACTTAGGAGCTACAAGAATTTTGCCCCAAGAATGTAACAATTATATGCTGTACTTGCTGTATGCAATGTTAAATGGGATTTTTGTACTGCTATATGTCTATTTGTACTCACTGAATTTGTGCGCCCCTTGAGGGACTTGAAGTAGAGGGGGGTAGAAATAGCCTAAGCTACTCTATCCCTTTGAGATGTATTTATTGCTTATCTCAATAAACATACTTGAACTTGAACTTGAACTTGGCATTGGACATGTGAACCATTACCCCCCCCCCCCTACTCCTCCTGTTAATAATAATAAAAAATAAAATATAATAATATTAATAAAAATAATAATGGAAACTTACTGTAAAACCCTTGTGCTTGAAAGAAGGTGAAGGAAAGACCCAAAAAATGTGTAAGTGTATTAAAAACTAAATTTTCGAATCTAACCTTCATTCTTTCTCAATGTGTTGTATACCGTGAAATGATTATTCATTGTTCTGTTG
>NC_091152.1:6764349-6791849 GCF_040958095.1 Procambarus clarkii
CGGCGAATCCCGTCACTGCCACTCCTCAGGCAGACAATTGAACACTCAGCAGTGTTCGTCCGGTGGCGGCTCACAGCTTCTACAAAGCAGACTGGTGAAGAGACCTTGGCTGCCATGGGTAGACTGATTCAACGTACATCACAGCCGTCCTAGGTTGACTCTGTGAAAGCAGACACGTCATCAGTACTGGGGACACTACCTGGCAACCACTAGGAAACATCACTTACTGGCTTAGACACAAACGTCCACCTTTTTGGAGGTGGACGTTTCGGAGGTAGAGGATGGCGTTCACTGTCTAAGCGCCACCTCACCAGAGGTCAGCAGCGGCTACTTCACGAGCCGACTAGGACAGGAATCCAGCACCTATTGCCAGCATATCCCGTCATCACTAGATGGCGTTGTCCATGTTGTGGGGGTTTCGGGAGCGGACTCACAAATGGAGTTGTCGTCACTGCTCTGTGCTCCGACGATGGACTCGGGTTCGTAACAGAGAGAGAGAGAGAGAATGAGCGAGAATGTAAAAATATATACTGAGGGCAGGCAGCTTGTGCATGTCTGTTCGTTAGGCATTTACAAATTTCTTGAACGTTTGTTAAAGAAATTCTCTGAAATTCTTATGGCCGAGTCTAAGCCGAGCAGTAGTAACATCCAGGAGTCTGCTGATTTTACTCATTTTGTGTCCAAAATACAGTATGACTTTAAGGAGACACACTTTTTTAAATAAGCCAAAATTGTCGAATGATAACGATAGCGAAAGTTCTGGCAAGCTTCACAATGGAAACTTTTTAGTAGTAGAAGAAGTTTATTGGCACTTTCGAGAGAATAGCAAAGTGTTTAAAAGTATCCCAAATGGGCCTAAAGAAGATACATTTTATGTGGTTGAAAATTCACATAATCTTACTAAGGGCGACAAAACACGGTCGAACTTCCCAGACGACTGTGGAGTGTGGAACAGTGCCAGAGGTACTACCGGGAACTCCTTCTTTGTATGGGACACTAATAAAAGTTTGAAGATGACATATTAGAAAAATGATATATTTTGTAAAAAAGAAATATCAAAACGGAAAGCACAGTGGGTTCCCTTAGAACCATAGCCCTCCCCAGATACTCTCATTATGCACTGCTATTACACATTCCTCAAAGGTCAGGAAAGCTTTACAAAAATAGAGTACTGTTATTAAAGAGCTGCAGTCTGTAGCTATTGTAGAATACTCTGCCAAGCAAACAGGAGAGACGATGTATGGTAATTCAATAAAAAACATTCCATATGTTCGGACCAGGCCTGAAGTTTTAGAAAATATAGGCAAGACGGTTAAGATGCAATGTCCACGAGAGGTTTATCAAAATATGCTTATGGAAGAATCAGGTTTAGCCCCAAGAGACTTCCAACAGGTAAGGAGTAAAAAATACCATGACAAGAAAAAGGAATGCAAACCTATCCATAGGCACAACGTTGCTGATGACGTTTTAAATGTAATTAGCATGATAGATACTCATGATTATGTACAGGAGATAATTCATAAAAAGAACAAAGTCCCCTGTGTGATATTGTAATCGAAGGAACAATATAAAGATGTCAAGCAACATTTGTGTGCTGCAGGAAAAGAAAACCCTAATGTCATCGGTGTTGACAGGACTTTCAATCTTGGCCCTTGTCATTTAACAACAATTGTGTACAAGAACACTACTGTAATAAAAAAGGAAACATCAAGCAACCCTATATTCCTCGGGCCCATGTATTTACACTGGGATGGTGAATACGAGACTTACTTATCATTTTTCTCCCACCTAAGCAGCAAACTCGCAGACTGCATTAATAACTCCAACGTAAAGATAGGTAGTGATCTGGAAATCGCTTTAAGAAAGGCACATATGTTTTGTTTTCCGAAGGCAACAGTATTATTGTGTAGTATCCACTTGAAGGAAAATGTTCGACACTATTTGACAGATAATATTGGTTGTACAAACACCGAGAGGATTTGTATCCAAAAGAAAATATTTGATAAAACTGGACTAGTTAGAAGTGATTGTGAGAATCAGTTTGAAAGAGGAATCAATAAATCTAATTTCTTGCTTTTACAAACACCCAAAATTCAAATATTATTTTGATAGCCGTTTAAAATCTTCTCTATGAAATTATGTGTGTGTGCCTCACGCAAAAGCTAAAATGGATAAGTTATGGACTAATAACAATTGCGAATCACTAAACCACATCCTTAAACTGACTGTTGACTGGAAACCACAAAAGCTGCCAAAATTAATCGAAAAAGTGTGCAATGTTTCAACGCTCCAAATGCTAGACCTGAGGACAGCATTACATTGGGAAGGAAATTATGTACTAACACCAAATTCAGGTAAGTACCTTGTTTCTAAGGCAGTTTGGGTCCAAAAAAACTAAAGCTGAAAAGAGAAATTACTTATGGTGCTTCATATCAAGAAAACCTTTCATTGAAAATGCTAAAATATGGGTGGAGGGAGAGGTGTAGATAGGTAGAAGGAGAAGAGTAGATAGTAGAAGTAGAAGAGTAGATAGAAGTAGTAGAAATGCTGCCACCATCCATTCATGATCATTACATACAAGACAAGGAATGGAACTTGCCTGTATCACAAAATTCTCAAAAGATGTTATCATGAGTTCATTATTAGTATGTTCCCTCTGTACCATGTACTCCTTAAAATCAGGGAACCAATAATCCCCGAGGCTTTCTCACCTCAACTCTAAGCTCTAGGGAACAAAGTTAAACACAATTTAAATAATAAATTCATAATTATATTTCCCATGAAGTATCATAATTTAGCAATTCAATTAAAATGTTCCAGTTTAATATGCAAAGTGAGTCATCATCCAAGAATTCGAGAACCCTACAACTTGACTGCCCCTGATCATCACACAACATATGTAAACACGACCAAGTCACCTAGATGTTCACTCACCGAGGACTGAGTCTAAGTTGAATAGAGAGGGGGGGGGGGTCTGTAGCTTGACAGAGACTGTCTCGCCCCTGCCGGCCGACAGCCTCCCTGGTAGGGCTGTCTTCTCTCTCTGCTGGCTCGTGTGCTGTTCTGTCTCGTTAATGCTCATGCTGGATAGCTCTCCGAGTTTATATTGGGGAACCTAGTAGCTAACTCCGCCCACAAGTAGATAGCCTCCGGCACTACCAAGCCACTCCTTAAACGTCGGCATGTTTGAAGGCTACCCGGCTCCAATTATACGCTTAGCGGAAGCAAGGTGAAATTATCATGATCTGACCTCAGGTCACTTGGGGTCATTAACGGTTAGAGGTGTGAGATCTCAGGCAGACAACTGGCGCCTCTCAGATCCTTGTCTGTGACTCGTGTACTCTATATATATTTTAAATAAACTAACCCAAACACTTTTACAGTGTTACATTCCAAAGACAGAATATTTTCAATCCCAAAAACATTTGGAATTGCCAAAAACCCGTATCAACGTAATCGCCTACGAAATTAAAGAACAGTTAAATTAAATAACATAAAATAAAATTATCTTGGAAATAGCAGTTGACGATTTTGTGTTTATATTACATAACTTTATCTAATTTGCATTTTACAATATATGATAGTGCAATACAATCTTCAGTTAGGAAATTATTGGTCTTGTAATTTGATTGTTTATCTGTATTTTGGTTAATTAGTAATATAAATCTTAATTAATTTATTCTTTCCTTTAATGATATTTATTGTGCTAAATTTCCATTTATATATATGCTCAATAATATTAGTTGCTAAGTGTTCTTTTTTTAATGTTACTGTATTATTAAATAAATCTTATTTTTAAATTCCTACGTATATCCAACTCCATATCTTAAGATGTTTGTAAATTATTGATAAATTATTACCTTTAGTTCTGTATTGTTCACTTACATATTAAATATATTTTGATATTGCCAGTGTCGAGTGCAGTAATTGCCAGTGTCGAGTGCAGTAATTGCCAGTGTCGAGTGCAGTAATTGCCAGTGTTCAATAAGTGTTCAAGTAGTTCACTGTTGTTCATGGCCTAAAATACATGTTTCATACATAAATAAACGTTTCAGTCATAAATACATACAATACTAAAACTACCCCATCAACTTCTGCCAGAAAAACAAACTGCTGGTCAACAATATCATGGAGTGAGGATCTATGTGGGCAACTCTATCCTCAATATATTTAATCTATATGCTCCAGCAGGAAAGTTAAATTACATTGCTCTTCCGGCCTGCACTCAAGCAGAGCCCACCATCATTCTTGGTGACTACAATGCTAGACACAAGGACATTGGTGGCTCTCGCTTCACTAACGGCAATGGGAATCAACTGCTGTCGCTACTAAATAGTCACCAAGATGTGCAGATTGTGGGTGACCTTGAACCCAAGCATATTTGTGGAGGCATTCTAGACCTCTGTGTTGGTTTCAACGTCTCTCACGTCTGGTGCACATCATTTATTGTAACAGATTTATTGTCAGATCATCATCCTAGATTGACTACTCTATGTATCGGAATTACTATCCTGCCCGGTGGAACTTTTAAACGCAAGCGGCTCACTGTTCCTTCTGCTTGACGTGAAGACTTTGTTGCTCATGTGTCAGAGTGGTACAACACTTATGATCCCTCCACAGTCCAGACATTTGTTGACGGTCTAGTACAGATCATTCAGAAGTTTGTTGACCCTTTAGGTCAGCCCCCTGCACCATCCAATAGCCAGAACGATATGAAAAGTAATAAATATCATGCTTATTACAATGACCCCAAACTACGTACATTGAAACGCACTGCCAGAATTGTTGGGCTTGCATATAGGGAAACACGTACGCCGGCAATGCTAAAGCTCTTTCAGAAAGCCCTAGCTAAGGCGAGGGACCACATGACAGAGCTCAGGCAAGGTAACTGGGAAACTTTTGTTAACAGTCTCAACTCTCACACCCCAATCAGCAAGGCATGGAAGGATATTAAAAGAATTAAAGGCGATAAGCTCGGCCCAGTAGCACACCCTCACCCTCTACACAGAGCAAACGAGTTAGTCAATGCTTGGGCAACCACCTCTAGCTACAATAATCTTCCCCCAGACACACAATTCAGGTTAAATGCTGTTTATGAAGATCGAGAGAGGCTCGTTGACTTCATGCTTCACAAGGAAGATGAATGCAACGTGCCATTTATTGAGTTTGAGCTACTTTCGGCCCTAAACAAAGGTAAAGCCACATCACCCAGTGAGGATGGTATCACTTATGACATATTGCGTCTGCTTCCTTTAGTACCAGGTAATCCCCTGCTTGAGCTGCATAATATGAGCTGAATAATATGTTACTGGGGAACTTTCTATCTCTTGGACCAACAGTATAATCATTCCAATTCCCAAGCCAAATCAAGAGAATGCTTTCCGCCCAATTTCCCTTACTAGCTGCATTTGCAAAACATTCGAGAGAATGGTCCTAAACCGTCTCCTCCATAGAATCAGAACCATGCTATCCCCCCAGATATATGGCTTCATGCATGGAGGGAATATGCATCATTGCATCACCACCTTTCTTACCCTGCACACTGAAAAGTCTTATACCACCTTCCTAAATCTCAAGTCTGGCTTTGATATTGCAAATAGACATGTTATCTTGAGTGAGCTTGCAAGAATTAATATTGTTGGTCGGCATCTGTGTTGGATCAGGGGCTACTTATCCAACAGGAAGTCATCTGTATTTTTCCAGAGGCATAGGAGTGTAACAAGAGATTTTGAACTAGGTACCCCACAGGGAGGTGTCCTCAGTCCTACCTTATTTAATATCTTAATAAACACGCTGTTAAACTCTGTACCAAGCAAACCCAACATCCACATCATTAGCTATGCTGATGATATAATGATACACACCTTCTTGAGGTTATCTTGAGATGATTTCGGGGCTTTTAGTGTCCCCGCGGCCCGGTCCTCGACCAGGCCTCCACCCCCAGGAAGCAGCCCGTTACAGCTGACTAACACCCAGGTACCTATTTTACTGCTAGGTAACAGGGGCATAGGGTGAAAGAAACTCTGCCCATTGTTTCTCGCCGGCGCCTGGGATCGAACCCATGACCACAGGATCACAAGTCCAACGTGCTGTCTGCTCGGTCGACCGGCTCGATCGGCACACACCACTGGGTATGCTAACACGCAGAACGCTCTTAACTCTGTATTAGATTCAAGTCAGGACCAAGGTTTAGTTATCTCAGCAGAGAAAACAAAGATACTAAATCGGCCCCCACCCAGGCAGGGAGGAGCTGTTCGCAAGATGCAACTGTCTGATGGCTCCCAGCTTGACTATGTAAACAGATTCAAATACCTTGGCCTTGAGGTGCCACTGTATGGTCCTGTTGTATTCAGACTGTCGTCACTATAAAGAGAGGCTTCGAGCTCTCAAGGCTGTTGCAGGTTGTCACTCAGGCTATGGTGTCAATGTCAGAATTGTCAAAATGATGTACCTTGCATACATCAGATCTTTAGTGGATTATGCTGCACCTCTGCTTGTTTTAATGCCCGAAAGAAAGCTTGGAGGGCTTGAAAAATTGCAGAACGAAGCCTTGAGGATAATCCTTGGGTGCCCTCGTACCACAAAGATACTTAATATGAAAAAGGAACTTAATATTCTGAGCGTTGTTGATCGTGTTACTGAAATTAACTGTCAAATTGGTATAAAAATGCTTAGGCAAACTCATCCTAACCCTTGCACAGAAGCCCTCCAGAATTTCTTTATTGAAGATTAGCATTGTTCCAAATGGATAACTAAAACTGGAACTCAACTCAGAGTGTATCAGGTTCTCAATTTGTACCAAGAGAAACAACAACGGCACTTTCCTGCACCGTGGGAGATTACATTCTTTCCAATTTTAATCCCTCCCTTTCCACCCAAGAAGCAAATAAGAGATCAGCCCAAGCTTCGTCTTGAGGCAAAGTTCAACGCCTTAAGCCATATTGATGCTCTGTCCACAGAGCATTCTCTCTCTCAAATCATATACACTGATGGTTCCCTACACCGCACCACGGATGTAGCTGGAAACGCTGTTGTTCTGACAATGGGCGATGGCTTGTACTTTGAGTGTGGAGTCCGTATAAACAACTGGGCCTCTACCCTTCAGACCGAACTATTTGTCTTGATCCTTGCACTGAAACGTGTACAAGTCTCCAAACTTGATACATTAATTGTAAGTGACTCCTTACCATCCTTAATTGCTCTCAACTCTTTAAGACATAACTGTAACATGCTCGTGTCCGAAGCTAGACACAAAAAATACAACAAAATTATTAAGGATGGTAACAGAGTCCATTTCATGTGGTCTCCATCTCATGTTGGCCTCCGAATGCATGATAGAGCTGATAAGTTAGCCAAAGAATCTGCTTTTAAAGGAGATGTTGAGTGTAACCTTGGATTGTCAATGAGCTGTAGCGAGTACATTATCCCAATAATATACTCGCTCCAAATGCATTGTTAATATTCCTGTCAACCTTTGGAGATGAATGAGGTGAGGCGTTGCCCGGGCAACACAGTGAGGTGTTGCTCGAGCATATAAGCAGCAGAATAGCAAACATTAACTAGTCTACTTTCAAGTGTGGTCTAGAGCAGACACTTGCGAGATACTGTACCGACGCTCAGTGCACTTAACTCACACCAAAGTATCACCTGTGTACTTCTGTATATTCGACCAAATATATATATAGTATCTTAGTGTCTGTGTTTATTTGTCACCATACTTTACGTAACAATAGAACCGTTACATTGGTGACCCCAGAGAGTTTCGACGATACCCAGTGTCGGGGTTCACCTCCAATGAGAGGGGAAAGGGGCGAGTAACAGTACACTCAAGGTCACTCACCGTAGTCCAGCGGGTCTTCACTCTATCCTCGTGGCGCCACTGTACGCCAGGAGTGTATCCCAGTCAATCCCAACCGGCCTCTGATCGAGAAGGAGTGGGAACACAACCTGTTCACTTAACTATTGTGTGCCCGCCCCGTCATGGGCTCTACTACTAACCACAAGGTCGCCAACTGGTGTTTCCGGTGTCCAGTAACATGTCAGTGGTTTTGTTGAACTGTGGTAACAGTGGCAAGAGCACACTCAATATGTCTGATATCAGGCAGGTATTTACTTCTATCACGATCTGCTGTCAGGTATTATATAGCCACAAGAAATATGGAGGGGATGATATAAACACCAATGTACTTTGTATTTTACTTAAAACTCATTCAAAGACATCACAAGATTATATCAATAAGCAAAACAGCTTTTCCAGGCAGAAGTCGCTCGTTCCCACACATATAATCATGAACTCGCCAAGTCGGCAATGCTCCCCCTCACGTCAATGTCAAAATCAGCTGGGCGACTCCCACCGTGCGAATGTTTATTGCTTGTTTTCCTGGCGTCACGCGTTCTGTTTCTTTAAGTTCTCAAAGATCACTAGGAGTTCGAACACACAATATTTGCGACAATAGCACGTAAATACTTCGCTGCACTGATCTTGAGCTCAATTAAACATTTCTATATAACTGGACACAATACCTCACTATCACGGTATATCACACTGCCCTTCATTTAATGATCACGTATGCAAGTATATATCACTGGAGTTCTCAGTAATTCCTTCCGTGGGCGATAACACAATTAATCACTGCACACATGAATGATTATTCAATACACGAGCATAGACATATATATATATATGGATGAGTCATAGACATCAATAATGGTAATAACATAGTTACTGGGTACATAGCCTAACTCCAAATACTGGCATATTTATATATATATTCTCTCAAAATATGATCATATTAAAGTCTCATTAAAGACATTATCAACACAGTAAATTCATCAATTACTCTGGGTGCCTGCATCTTGAGGTTATCTTGAGATGATTTCGGGGCTTTTTTTTTTTTTAGTGTCCCCGCGGCCCGGTCCTCGACCAGGCCTCCACCCCCAGGAAGCAGCCCGTGACAGCTGACTAACACCCAGGTACCTATTTTACTGCTAGGTAACAGGGGCATAGGGAGAAAGAAACTCTGCCCATTGTTTCTCGCCGGCGCCTGGGATCGAACCCAGGACCACAGGATCACAAATCCCGCGTACTGTCCGCTCGGCCGACCGGCTCCCGACCGGCGCATACACCAATAATAATCATAAATATCGTGAGTACTCTTTATAGTCCCACTCTGCACACTGGTGCCTTACTGTGACATAGGTGAGCCTTGCTCACGACATACAAAATACTCAGGCTAAATAATATAGCTGACTAAAGGGGAATTGGGAGGGAAACTAGAATCGCCTACTTCCACCTATCCTCCGGTGAGAGTTGAGTTGTAGCTCCTGGTCCTGGCTCCTGCCTCGTGTAGGGAACGCCCCCACACACACACTCTGTCATGTCCTCCAGGAACTCCATCAACGTCCCACCATAAACGCGTCATCTCCGTGCCTTTTCACTGCAGGTCCGTGCTCCTCCCCGACTTCTTGTAGGGTTGGAGTCGGTCTCCCGGCCGTCAACTTCTCCTCCCAGCTACGGCTGCCTGCCTACGTCTCGACTGCAGTCGTTCGGATTCCCGAATAGTTTTCTTCTTCCACTGCTTCCCGGTGGCTCGGTCCAGCCACTACGCCGTCACAAACGGGTGAACTGCCTCAGGCGTCGCATACGTCACTGCACAGACTTCACTTCTTCTTGCACAGTACCTGTCCTGGAGCACTTGTTGCTCAACATCCCGTCGATTCCCTCTCTGGTCCAACACATGAACAAAGGAAGACCTCACAGAGTACTGGCAGACTTCGGGTGACGCGTAAAATCCACGGGAGCGGGAAACAACTGTCAAACTAACAGGACCAATCTTCGCATGTCCAACCACCTTGACGTGTCGTGTTAGACTGATTCCCTCCGAAGGATTGGTCCATCCACTACGTCATCACTGTGGAGCTATCAGCCGTCGCATATGTCGCTGCTTAGACTCCACTCTTGCACAACACCTGTTCCTGGAGCACTTGTTGCTCAATATTCTGTCAATTCCTTCTCTGGTCCAACACATGAACGAAGGAAGACCTTACAGGTGATGGCAGACCACGGGTGATGCGTAAATCCTCCGGAAACGGGGTAAGCTGTCCAACTGACAGGACCCCCCAGCGCACGTCCGACCTCCTTGACGTGCTGTCTTAGACTGATGGCGCCGCCATGGCGCTCTGACCGGACCCCCCCTTCCTTCATGACGTCATATTCGCCACGGGAGGTTTTCATTGGCTCCCTGTGCTACGTCGCTGTCGGTGACCAATCTGGTGTCACTGACGTCACACAGTTTTGGCGGCAAAACAGAAGAGCCAGCGCCATATTGGCTTCCTAAAGGGCCTAAACCACAGCCCAAAATACTCTTCTTTGATAAATTTCTCGGCACTCCGAGAACACTCCACTCTCCCACATATACCAAACTGATGCCTGCGACGTAGAGAACGCTCGGGTAAAGTGGACATGACTCTTACTGCAGGCGTGGGAGAAATATAAGGGGGGGGGGGAACACCGTCACACCAGCCACGACGGACTACAACATGGATTCTCACTGGACCTCTACTGCTATTGCTTGCTGTGGACCGCATCCACCTGTCATGGAACGCTGCCAACACCCTAGCCACAGCTATGATTTACATCGCGATCATCTCGGCATTTTCATCAACTACAGCTTGCTGCACAGCGAGTGTTACTTACTCATCTGACAGTTTCATCAGCAACTACATCATGTGGGATCTACAGCCTGTCCTGCCTCCTCTCCGTCGCTGCCAGGGCACTGCTTATTCCACAGGGACTCCCACGACAGCCGCTCTTTCGTCAGATTCATCTGCCGACTCGAGCACTTTGCGCAGTACAGGACTTACAGCTTGCGTTTCCGAATCTTCGTCGCCTCCAGGATAATTCAGCTCTAGCAGTGATTCCCTCGTTGTCCTAACTACGTGCCTACATTACCTCCTATTGTCCTGGTACCCAAGCCCATCCGCCCCGGATCTAAATGCACCACCAGCGACCCAAGGACGCAACAATCAAGCACATTCTTCTCTCCTGCTACATCGAGCTTGTTCACACACACTGCCTGCATCTTTTGGTACCGGATTACATGTTCCACAGTCAACAATGTAGCACTCAGCGTGTACAGTCCTAATCGACCCAAGACGCTACAGCTTCGACACAGAGCAGACTACGACCGCATCGAGCCGCCACGCTCTCGCTCCCCGAGTTCAGACACTCACAATTCTCAATCGAGCCGCCTCGCTCTCCCACATTGAGCTCCACGACTCTGGCCTCACTCAGCTCTCTGCTCTGCTCCAGGCTTCGTCTTAACGTCTACGACACTGCTGTACCCAGGACTACGCAGATGAGCCAGAATTTTGGTTCATGCAGATGGAGGCTATTTTCGACCTTCACGAAATTTCGACTGAGAAAGCCCGATATGCCTGTACCCTGCCAACACTTACCTCGGAGGCTATGCACACTGCCTCCGCTGTCATCACCGCACCACAACCTGATCCTACGACGACGGACGATCCTGTGCGACCTCCCACTCTACGACCCCAGTTAGATGACATCAGCGAAAAGGAGGAAGTTAACTTTGATGGTTATGTAACGTGAGCAGGGCGTACAATTCACCGACCAGCTAAGTTCCTTGATCAAGTATTTTTCCTTTCATCCCCTGGGAGGGGGAGTTCTGTAGCGAGTAGATTATCCCAATAATATACTCGCTCCAAATGCATTGTTAATATTCCTGTCAACCTTTGGAGATGAATGAGGTGAGGCGTTGCCCGGGCAACACGGTGAGGTGTTGCCCGAGCATATAAGCAGCAGAATAGCAAACATTAACTAGTCTACTTTCAAGTGTAGTCTAGAGCAGACACTTGCGAGATACTGTACCGACGCTCAGTGCACTTAACTCACACCAAAGTATCACCTGTGTACTTCTGTATATTCGACCAAATATATATATAGTATCTTAGTGTCTGTGTTTATTTGTCACCATACTTTACGTAACAATAGAACCGTTACAGAGCAATCTGAGAGCAGCGGTACACCGAGAACTTCAACAAGATCTTGTAGATCTGAGGGAAAGTGAAATCGACACCAGTAATTCCATCTATCATCATACTATCACTCTCATCTTCTTTTTTTTTCATTCCATGTAATCTGTTATCATTTTTTTGTCTATAAATTTTGCAAGTATTTACCTCCTTAAAATTTTCTTAGATTAAGGACCTGCCCGAAACGCTGCGCGTGCTAGTGGCTTTACAAGACTGTAATTACCATATTTGTATCCTCACATTCCTTATGTACATTCTTGTATATGCATAAATAAAATAAATAAATAAATAAGAGGAGCCACACATCTATGGATCATGCAATAAAATCAGCAGACTTCTAGATGTTACTACTGCTCGGCTTAGACTCGGTTACAAGTATCTCTGGGAATTCTCATTATCTGCTGATGTAGACCTGACCAAATGTAAACTGTGTAAACAAAATTATTCGCACACCCTCCGTCACTATGTGATGGAGTGCGAAAAAAACGTGAATTCAGAGACAATTCTATAACCAATGTACCAACGATGTGTCAATATTTCATTCAAAATGATCTGCTACCAGAAATTGTAGCCAAATATCCCCAGTTTGCTAACAGTAGGTAGTAACCAAGAGTGATTGTAACCTATCCACCGCTGCCCACTTGTTGGGGGGCGGTGTGCAGGACAAACATATCAGTTGTGACATGTATATATAACATTAATAATTTTGTAACTAGCGTAAAAAAAAATTATTTGCTTAGCTAAACGAACTAGAGGGTTCAGTTCCTGAACCGACTATGTGCCTCTGTAATCCTTTACACCACCGCCCACGGGATGATTATGGGGTGCATAATAAAGAAAGAAATTTAATTGAATTGACACTAGCTCTCCACATATGTCAGTTGCTTAATTTAGAAACTGTACTTGTGGTCGATCTCGAACCCATTGTTGATGTGACGACTTATACTGAATTTTGTAACTAGCTCATCATGATTGTAACTTGCTTAGCTAAATGAATTGTGGGGTTTAGTCCCTGAGCCCATTATGTGCCTCTGTAACCCTTTCCACTACCCCCCACAAGATGGGTATGGGGTGCATAATAAATGAACTAAACTAACTAACTAAAATACATGTTTCCTAAATAAATACTTTAATTACATATATTTGAAAATATATGTTACGTTTCTGAATTTCTGATGATATAGAACATACTGTGGTTTATAATTAAGTATTTTATAGCGATCCTGCATCATAATCAGCATACGTATATAAATCTACTTCTGTTTTGTGTATTAAAATGACTACATTTGTATGTTATTTTTTTATTTAAATGATGAAGATGATAAAGTGCAATAAAGATATTACTGAAATTTTATAGGAAGTTATTAAATCCTACATATATATCTTAATTCTTATACTTGAATATAGGGCAGGAAATTCTTATAAAGTTTCAAAACGATGTGAAAAACGTTAATGGAAAGAATCCGTTTCTAAGCTGGCCGAGAGAGCCGGACGACTCAAACAGAAAACGGAACAGTACGTCACTTTTGTGAGTCGATTTCATTTTAAATTATGTCCAAATTTGGCTATAGCGCACATACGAGCAAAAAGTGACGTTATTTTTAAGAGGACGGGTTGCTCCATCGTACCAGCACATGGTACGGTGCGATGTGCAGGTGGTGTTCATTACTGGGTGAGCCGGCAGGTGTTGCTCGCTGCTAGATGAACTGCTGTTCACCTAACAGTAATTAGGTACCTGGGAGGTAGTTAATTGTTGTGGGGATGTATATCCATAGGTACTGTATACAATGTTCACAACAAAACAATGTATAATCATTTTATGGTATACAACACATTGAGAAAGAATGAAGGTCAGATTCGATTTTTTTTTTTTAATACACTTACACATTTATTGGGTCTTTCCTTCACCTTCATTCAAGCACTAGGGAATTACAGTGAGTTTTCCATTATTATTATTATTATTATTATTTATATGTTATTATTATTAGTATTATTATTAACAGAAGGAGGAGGGGGGGGGGGGTATTGGTTCACATGTCTACATTCCAATGCCCCCCTTCCCAGGGCTGGGGGTGAACAATAAACTACCCATCTCAGGCGGCAGCTTGTCGAAGGCGGAAGTGTAGCCTAGGCCGTTTGTCATGATAATTAGTGATGGCTCTTATTTTGATTATGGGTCCATAATCCATTTAAGCCTTTATTCTGAATTTATATTACAATGCCGGTAAAATACACTTCTTGATGATGAGTATGGAGTGCAAATGAACTCATTGTGTATCCTATACTCACAAGATGAGTATAGGGTACACAATGAACTAACACTCACATGATGGGTATGGGTTGCATAAGAAACTATCGTGCAGAGGATGAGTATGGAGAGCAAAGTAAACAAAGAGTCACACGATGAGAAAGGGTTGCACAATGTCTCCTGACTCACAGGATGAGTATGAGGTACACATTAAACTACAGGTCACAGGATAAGTATGGGTTGCACAATAAATTACAGGTCACAGGATGGTATGGGATGCACAAACCACTGGAAACAGGATGAGTATGGGATGCACAAAAAATTACCGCACAGAGGATGAGTATGGGATGCACAATAAATTACCGCACAGAGGATGAGTATGGGGTGCACAATAAATTGCAGGTCACAGGATAGGTATGGGTTGCACAAATTACTGGTAACAGGATGAGTATGGGATGCACAATAAATTACCGCACAGGGGATGAGTATGGGGTGCACGTAAATAAAAACTGACAGGATGAGTATGGGGTACACAACAAACTACCGCTCACAGGATGAGTCTATGATATTCGTGCTCTATATTAGGGTAACTAAAATGCACCTCTGTTTCCAAAATAAATACTTTAATGACAAATATTTGCAAATATATTTTATGTTTCCAATTTTCTAATGATATAGAACATATCCTTCTCTTTCGGTGGTTATAATAGGAACTGCCTCGTATATGTTGGGCGTGTTAGGAGTGAGGAACTAGTACAGAGATTCAAGACAGCAATAGAATTAGTTAGGAGCAAGGGAGGAATCCCGATCATATGTGGTATTCTTCCAAGAAAGGGAGTGGGAAATGAATGGATGTCGAGGGCACTTGGTGTCAATTGCAGGTTGGAAAGATATTGCAAATCTAATGCAATATCTTTCATAGACAACTGGGAACACTTCTATGGAAGAAATGAAATGTATGCTCGGGATGGGGTGCATCTATCGAGGGCTGGGGTTGTTGCTGTTGCGAACTCGTTGGAACCAGTGGTTAGAGGTGTTTGTTTGGGTTTAAACTGTTAGCAGTTAGTGGTATGGGAATTGATTTGGAGGAAGGAAATAATAAAAGTATGTGTTTGGGGGAGAAAGAAATTGGCAAAATGATCAGGGAAATTGAAGGGCCTCAAAATAACAATTCACTTAGGGTATATTACACTAACAGTAGAAGTCTAAGAAAAAAATAAACGAATTAAATGCTCTTGTCTGCACAGAAAAAATAGATATTATCGCGCTTACCGAAACGTGGATGAATGTAGAAAATAGAGAACTATTAGCTGAATATCAAATAAATGGATTTAAACTATTTCACACAGATAGATATATTAGACAAGGAGGGGGAGTAGCCATATACGTTAGGGACAATTTGAAATGTAGTCTCAAAGAGGGAATCAAGTCTGAGCCACACACAGAAACTATTTGGATAGAATTAAACGAAAAAGCAAATAATATTATAATAGGAGTTATATATAGGCCACCAAATTTAGAGAGAATGGAAGCAACGCATCTTTGGGATGAAATATCTAGAGCATCTAGATCTAACAGTATTTATGTCATGGGTGACTTTAATTTTAGTGGAATAAACTGGTTGAACAAAACAGGGAATAATGAAGCAGAAGATTTTCTAGAATTAATTGACGATTGCTTTCTTTTGCAACACATTAAGGAACACATTTCTGCAATGTTAAATGGGATTCTTGTAATGTTATTTGTCTATTTGTACTCACTGAATTTGTGCGCCCCTTGAGGGACTTGAAGTAGAGGGGGGTAGAAATAGCCTAAGCTACTCTATCCCTTTAAGATGTATTTATTGCTTATCTCAATAAACATACTTGAACTTGAACAGGGAAACACAAATTAAGGACATCGAAATAGGAAATGAGCTAGGGAACAGTGATCATAAAGAAATCAGATTTAACCTAGAATGGAATAGATCTGTAGGAGAAAATTCTGTTAAAGTACCTGATTTTCGAAAAGCTAATTTCAATAACCTAAGAAATTTATTGGGTCAAATAGATTGGGAAGTCTTGGGTATGGGGTGTGGGCCGGTCTTAGAGCTAGACGTGAACCCAGCGATAGGTGACGTATAAGCTGTTTTCGATGTGGACTCAGAATATAAACTATTTAAAAATATTCTAAGCGAAGTCCAGGAATGTAGTACACCATATAAATTGAATAGATCGAATACTAATGATCCAAAGTGGATAACAAAGGATCTGAAGAACCTTATTGGTAAAAAGAGAGCGTGGTACAAAAGGATTAAGAATGGGGAAGTCAGTTTAGAACAGGAATTCGTACAACTGGTTAGAAATACTAAAAAAAAGAGATAAGGAAAGCAAAAAGAAACTATGAAGTTCGCATAGCAGAGCAAGCAAAGATAAATCCTAAAGGTTTTTTCCAGTTATACCGGACAACGATTAGGGAGAGAATAGGTCTATTAAAAACTGAGGCAGGTCAGATAACAGATAATGATGAATAGATGAGTAGTATTTTTAATAAATATTTTATATCTGTATTTACTAATGAGGAACTTAACAATATGCCTTCAGCCGAACAAGTATATGTGGGTGGGGACGAGGACAGGTTGACTAGTTTAGCAGTTACCAGGGAGGATGTAATTAAACAAATAGTTAAACTAAAACCAAACAAATCCCCAGGGCCGGATGAAGTGTTTGCCAGGGTGCTTAAAGAATGCAAAGAGGAGCTTTGCGACCCACTGTCTACCATATTTAATAAATCAATAGAGTTAGGCAGAGTGCCAGAGTTATGGAAAGTTGCTAATGTGATACCAATTTTTAAGAAAGGAGATAGATAACTTGCGTCAAACTATCGACCAATTAGCCTAACGTCTACTGTGGGAAAGTTACTTGAATCGATAATTGCAAATAAAATTCGTCTTCATCTTGAAAAACACAAATTAATAAATGAGTCGCAACATGGTTTTCCAAATGGCCGTTCATGTTTAACAAATTTGCTATCTTTTTATTATAGCATAGTTGAGGCAGTTGATAGTGGTAAGGATTGTGATGTTGTGTACCTTGACTTTAGCAAAGCATCTGATACAGTGCCACATGAAAGACTGATTAAAAAAATAGAGGCTCATGGTATTGGAGAAGCTATATTAAGTTGGATTAGGGCATGGCTATTCCAAAGGAAACAGAGAGTTAGTATAAATGGAGTTAAGTCAGGGTGGGAAAATGTTGTAAGTGGAGTGCCTCAGGGCTCTGTCCTGGGACCTCTGTTGTTTATAATATATATCAATGATTTAGATTCAGGTTTGAGTAGCAACACTTGCAAATTTGCCGATGATACAAAAATCGGCAGGGAAATTAACATGGAAGAAAACTCACTATCACTTCAAGTTAATCTAAATAGGGTTTTGAAATGGTCAAAAGATTGGCAGATGCAGTTTAATGGTGATAAACGTAAATTTTTGATGCTAGGTAATGATGATAGAGTTACAAGATACAAGCTAGATGGTGTTGAGATTGCGAAGTCGAATTGTGAAAGGGATCTGGGAGTTATGATAAGTAAGAATTTAAAACAAAAGGATGAATGCATGAATGTTCGTAATAAGGCAAATAGGACACTGGGATTTATTAATCGAAGCGTTACTAACAAGACACCTGGTGTGGTTCTTCAGCTATATCTTGCTCTGGTTAGGCCCCATTTAGATTATGCAGTTCAGTTTTGGTCGCCGTACTATAGAATGGATATAAATTCACTTGAACATGTCCAGCGTAGGATGAGTAAGTTAATTCCCCAAATTAGAAATCTTTCATATGAAGAAAGATTAACAAAGCTTAAATTGCATTCAATGGAAAGGCGAAGAGTTAGGGATGACATGATAGAGGTTTACAAGTTGATGAATGGACATAATAAAGGAGATATTAAGAGGGTATTAAAAGTATCAACAAAAGACAGAACACGAAACAATGGGTATAAATTGGATAAGTTTAGATTTATGAAAGACTTGGGTAAATACTGGTTCGGTAACAGTGTTGTTGATTTGTGGAACCAATTATCGCGTAACGTGGTGGAGGTGGGGTCCCTCGATTGTTTCAAGCGCGGGTTGGACAAGTATATGAGTGGGATTGGGTGGTTATAGATAGGAGCTGCCTCGTATGGGCCAATAGGCCTTCTGCAGTTACCTTTGTACTTATGTTCTTATGTATGGGCCAATAGGACCTCTGCAGTGCCTACTACTAGCCCCTCTACTACACCTTACTTTGCTCCTCATCTCTCGTGCCTATTTATTGCCTGTCTCTACTTCCTCATCACACAGTCACTGAGTGTAGCAGTACACAGTTACAGCCACTCCCTCAGTTACTCTTTTAGTACAGTGTAACCATGTCTCTCCAGGATATGACTTTCCTAACCATCCTTCTTGAATTATTAACGTCAGAAGGACACAGTGATATAGTAGCAAGAGCAAGGAAAATTGCTGAAGACGACCCAACCCTAAACGAAGCACCGTGGCAACTGTGGGAAATTTTACCCGCCATATCTAATAATCATCTAAGAAATGTATAATTTCTATATTATATCTATATCATATCAAAATCATATTAGAATCATAATAGATTCATTATACAGCTTGATCCTAGATGACAATGCCACTATGATCCCGTACGCCATAGGGCCCTATAGATGCCTACGTGACTTAGTGCATGATCTCTCATGGATCCAGAAGCTTCTAGAAGGATTTGTTAATTGAAAAACTATTGGAACATTGATTCGTTTCCGGTAGAGATTAAAAATCGACCCCTAATAAGAATCAGTGGTACTATCAAGTACTACTTATAGTCTTTATATCCTATATCTAATTATATTATAATCACATCTAATCTCAATCATAAGTCTAGACTGTAAAAATAATCAATCAATATTCATAGAAGACTTCCATGCTCTGGAGCATGGGAGGAGAAGCGCCCACGAGACCCGGGCACCACCACGCATTGTTGACAACTGTGAACAAGTGTGACTGTTACGGACCCGAGCCCAGCGTCCGAGCACGGAGCAGGGACGACAACGCCATCTGTGGGTCAGCTCCCGAAACCCCCTCCAAATGGACGACGCCATCTAGCGAGGACAGGGTATACCGGCCACAGAGGCTGGTTTCCCATCTTAATCAGCTCGTAACGTAGCTGTTGCTGACCTCTGGTGAGGTGACGCTTAGACAGCAACGCCATCTATGGAATGGATAGGTGGACATTTGTGTCTAAGTCTGTAAGTGAGGTGCCCTAGAGTGTCCCCAACACTAATGACGTGTCTGATTACAGAGTCGACCTGGGACTGCTGTATCGGATGATGGGCAGTCTACCCAAGGCAGCCAAAGTCTCTCCATGTGTTTGCTGCAGAAGCTGTGAGTTGCTCCCGGACGAACACTGCTGAGAGTATTAGCCTGCCTGTGACGTGGCAGAGTTGAGGATTCGTCGTACCCGGGGGTTGACTGGTGGAAGAGACTAGCCAGTGTGGTGCTATAGAGGAGAGTGATCAGCGGGATCACACGAGGCTCCTGCCTAGGGCTCGCAACCCTAGTATCGGTCGTGGAGTGGCCTACACAGCGGAGCTGATTGGAACCTGCCAGCTACAGGCTGGATTTGTGGTTGAAGGCCTCCACGACGGTGCACCCAGTGGGACTGTGATTTGGCTGGCCGGTGGCCAGGGTAGATTCGCCTAGAGAATCAAAGGATTCATCATGAGGCCACGAGAAGAGAACTAGGGAACTCATCTTGAGCACCGTAGAGCATCCTGTGTCTTCGGAGGAAGACAAGTTATTGTATATAAGTGTAGTTATAGTCCCAGCAAGTGACTGTGAGATATTTATTTATGGTGGTGGTTAATATATATATTTAAATTAGTGTATTTGTATCCCTTCCCCTTTAATTTACTTGCGTTATGGAACACACCCCTTAAAAGCCACTACTAGCTTGGGGCCAGATACCTAAACTCTAATAACATCAGAGAAGAACCCAGTTGCAACCCAATAGGGCCGTAACAGTGACGAATCCTTAGCGAACATTACCAGCTCAAGGACACCTTATATAATATCATTATCACCAGTGAACACTCTCTAGAACTGGGGGAGTACCTGGACAATATCTACAAGGAAAATCCTAGAACATTTATATAAAATAGGAGTGTATAGTGGAGCTCATAGTGACACGGTTTCCACCACCTTCATTCCTAATCTTCATCAACTATCATTCTGTTGCAACTGCAGGGACAATCATGTAGCAACGCTACCAGATCATCATACAGCAAAGCTGTGATATAAAATATCATGCCCAAACTCAACAAGAGAAAGTTAATCAGTCTGGCACACTGTCAGACAGGCACTCCGACTGGCAGAGAAGTATATTGAAGGTTATTTTGGTATATGATTGGCCAATTGTATGCTTGTGTCACTTTAATATTCTATAAATCTGTCTGTCGGTTAAAAAACGAGGCAACACCTCATATTTCAGTAAGTTTATTAATATTGTAGAAGAGCAGTAGGTCCTTATCCAAGCACTAGACCTCATGACAAAACTCTTAGCCTTTATAACACCCACTGTCCTATGCTTACAAAACAAGTCACAACCAAAAGGCTTAACAATCCCTGGCTTACAAAGGGAATACTTAAATCCATTAATAAAAAAACATGACCTTCAGAAGAAGTATAGGTTAGGAATTGTCTCCAAAGAATTCTCAAAGAATTACTCATTATTGCTATCTAAGATAATTAGACGAGCCAAAACTAAATACTACGAAGATAAATTTACCCAAATAAAGAGCAACATTAAACAAACTTGGAGCACAATTTCACAAATATTGGGATCAAAGAAGTCTTTAAATAACAAACCAACACTCCTGTCCAATAACGATGGTCAGCTTTCAGCCTCTGATTCTGCTATTGAGTTCAATAGGTTCTTCTCTTCTATTGGTTCATCCCTTGCAAATGATATTCCATCTTCCAGTACTGACATTAAGGACTATCTTACAGGTAACTATCCATAGTCTCTGTACCTAAAGCCTATTAATTCCACTGACGTCAATGAGATAATCCTTTCCCTTAAAACCAAGTCTAGTGCCCTTGAGGAGATACCAACTTTAATTTACAAAAAAGCCTCCAGACCTTTAGCCCCTGCTATTGCTTTGCTCTTCAACAAGTCACTTGAACTCCAAACCTTTCCAGATATTCTAAAAAAAAAAGCGAGAGTAACGCCTGTCCACAAATGTGGTGATCTCACAGATGTTAACAACTACAGACCTATATCAATCCTGCCAAACTTGTCAAAAATTTTTGAAAAACTCATCTATAAGCAGCTTTACTCGTATCTAGCCAAACACAATATACTTAGCCCTTGCCAATATGGCTTCAGACCCAAAAAAAGCACTAACGATGCACTTATTAGTATGCTTAACTCGATTCATACAGCTCTTGATAAAAATGAGTTCCCTGTTGGGTTATTTGTGGACCTGGGTAAAGCTTTTGACACTGTCAACCACCAAAACCTTCTTCTTAAATTACATCATTATGGAGTCAGAGGACACTCCCTGCAATACCTCAAATCCTACCTTACTGACAGGCTCCAATATGTTTCTGTGAATAATACAATTTCTCCCACCCTACCCATCAACATTGGTGTTTCTCAGGGCAGCATACTTGGCCCTCTCCTCTTTCTCATCTACATTAATGACCTTCCAAATGCCTCCCAACACCTCAAACCAATTCTATTTGCTGACGACACAACCTTCATTTACTCCAGTCCTGACCCCCTTGCTCTAAATGCCACAGTAAATACTGAGCTAAATAAAGTCTATCTTTGGCTAACTGCCAACAAACTCACCCTTAGCATTGACAAAACTTTCTATATTCTGTTTTGCAATAAATCCTCTAATCAAATAAATCTCAAAATAAACAATACCCAAATTTGTAACAAATTAGATGGCAAATTCCCTGGCATTCTCATTGACCACAAGCTGAATTTCCAGGGACACATTCTAAATATATAAAAAAAAGTTTCAAAAACTGTGGGCATTCTTGTTAAGGTCAGATATTATGTACCACGCCCTGCCCTGGTGACTCTCTATTACTCCCTTATCTATCCATATCTCAAATATGGTATTTGTGCTTGGGGTTCTACTGCCCAAAATCACTTACGTCCTCTAATTACTCAACACAAAGCTGCTATTAGGACAATATCCCGAAACGCTGCGCGTGCTAGTGGCTTTACAAGACTGTAATCACCATATTTGTATCCTCACATTCCTTATGTACATTCTTGTATATGCATAAATAAATAAATAAATAAATAAATAAATAAATATCCAACTCTGGCCCCAGACATCACTCGGTACCCCTACTCAAATCTCTGAATATGTTAGACATTAAGTCACTGCACATTCTCTCCTGTGTATTATACATATATAAAACGCTAAACTATAATGCCAATCCTGATCTCAAAAGCTTCATAGAAGGTTGTAACAGAACCCATGAGCACTACACCAGAAATAAATACAGTTTTGATATTCCTAGAGTACGACTTAATCAAACTAGAAATGCTCTACAAATCAAGGGGCCCAGAATATGAAATGACCTTCCCAACCATGTTAAAGACTGTACCTCTCTCAACCAGTTTAGGATAAAAACGAAGCTATACCTAATAAATTCCCTGTAACCTACCTTACCCGGCCTTCTATTGTCAACCAATGTTTGTTTTTTTTTTTAAAGAGCGCTGTTTGTCGACATAATTGTAATTGTGCTGGTTTTTCAGCTATGTTTTCATTTCTTGTTTCCATTCTACTCTTTATGCTCAATTAGTATTAAGCTTGTCATTTAAGTTTTTCATGCCCGAAACGCTTTGCGTAATAGTGGCTTTAGGCATTGTATGTACTAGCTCTACCTATAAGTCAACCAATCTTTGTAAAAATTTCTTGTATGTATGTACCTTACCTAAATAAACATTTATTTATTTTATTTATTTACATTTATTTATGAGTGTCCAGTTGTGTCAGAAAAAGATTCAGCCGCAATGCGTAAATAAAGCCTCATGAGTGTCCATTGTGTGGAAAAGAATTCAGTCAAGCTGACTATACATAATCATATAAATTGAATACAATTTCTAGTACTTAGGTAACAGTACTTAGACTACATTTAAAGTCATTTATTATACTTTTACAATTTTAATTGTTGTTTATAGTATAAGTACATATTGGCTGTTAATAGTTATGGTGCTAGGTTAGACTATGTACGTTTAAATCCCTGATTTAAACAGAGCCAGTGTTCAGTCATATAACTGAATTTATCAAATCGTATCCTTGTATAAAATACAAGCTGATATGAGATCCCTGTCTACAGGTGGACTGGAACTTCTATCAACTAATTCATTCTCCCCACCTGTCCCTTACAGCCTATAATCTGTCATAAGGAAAAGAGGAGCTAGGATTTACAACCCTAGCTAGAAATTTTAGCTGAATTAATTTGCAGACAGTAATTTTTTAATTTAGTTCAGTACAAGTCCCTACCCAGCAAACAATTTAAGGTTGCCACAACATATCTGGAAAGTATTTGAAAGGATTGGAAACTTTTGTTTTATCGTATCAGATACGATATTGTGTGTGGTCTTAAATAGGTTTCCAAAACTTATAACCAAAACCTACGTATCTAACACTAATATAAAGATGTTCTGGCAACTTTACAATCCTAACATGAATCATTCATAATCCATTCATATACCAATATGAATCTCTTGTGAAAGGTTTGAGCCTAATCTAAACCCTTTTCACATCTTTGTGTTTAAAGTTAAATTTCTTGAAATTGAATTATATTATTTTATATTATATTATTATTTTTATTATATTTTATTTTATATTGTATTATTATTTTTGTTATATTTTATTTTATATTATATTATTATTTTCAAATTAAATATTAAAACCAATTTAAGGGTAAAAAAAATCAAATAATTTATATTTTTTTTATTATTTACTAACAAATCAGCAAAAATACAAAAACATATGACCTATATAATTATATATATATATATATATATAGAATATGTATATATATATATAAATAATATATATATATATATATATATATATATATATATATGTCGTACCTAGTAGCCAGAACGCACTTCTTTGCCTACTATGTAAGGCCCGATTTGCCTAATAAGCCAAGTTTTCATGAAATAATTGTTTTTCAACTACCTAACCTACCTAACCTAACCTAACCTAACTTTTTCGGCTACCTAACCTAACCTAACCTATAAAGATAGGTTAGGTTAGGTTAGGTAGGGTTGGTTAGGTTCGGTCATATATCTACGTTAATTTTAACTCCATTAAAAAAAATTGACCTCATACATAATGAAATGGGTAGCTTTATCATTTCATAAGAAAAAAATTAGACAAAATATATTAATTCAGGAAAACTTGGCTTATTAGGCAAATCAGGCCTTGCATAGTAGGCCGAGAAGTGCGTTCTGGCTACTAGGTACGACATATATATATATATATATATATATATATATATATATATATATGTCGTACCTAGTAGCCAGAACGCACTTATCAGCCTACAATGCAAGGCCCGATTTGCCTAATAAGCCAAGTTTTCATGAATTAATATGTTTTCTCTAGTTTTTTTCTTACGAAATGATAAAGCTACCCATTTCATTATGTATGAGGTCAATTTTTTTTTAATGGAGTTAAAATTAACGTAGATATATGACCGAACCTAACCAACCCTACCTAACCTAACCTAACCTATCTTCATAGGTTAGGTTCGGTTAGGTAGCAGAAAAAGTTAGGTTAGGTTAGGTTAGGTAGGTTAGGTAGTCGAAAAAACATTAATTCATGAAAACTTCGCTTATTAGGCAAATCGGGCCTTGAATAGTAGGCTGAAAAGTACGTTCTGGCTATTAGGTACGACATATATATATATATATATATATATATATATATATGTCGTACCTAGTAGCCAGAACTCACTTTTTGGCCTACTATTCAAGGCCCGATTTGCCTAATAAGCCAAGTTTTCCTGAATTAATATATTTACTATAATTTTTTTCTTATGAAATGATAAAGCAACCCTTTTCTCTATGTATGAGGTCAATTTTTTTTTATTGGAGTTAAAATTAACGTAGATATATGACCGAACCTAACCAACCCTACCTAACCTAACCTAACCTATATTTATAGGTAAGGTTAGGTTAGGTAGCCAAAAAAAGCTAGGTTAGGTTAGGTTAGGTAGGTTAGGTAGACGAAAAAACATTAATTCATGAAAACTTGGCTTATTAGGCAAATCGGGCCTTGAATAGTAGGCTGAGAAGTGCGTTCTGGCTATTAGGTACGACATATATATATATATATATATATATATGTCGTACCTAGTAGCCAGAACGCACTTCTCAGCCTACTATGCAAGGCCCGATTTGCCTAATAAGCCAAGTTTTCATGAATTAATGCTTTTTCGACTACCTAACCTACCTAACCTAACCTAACCTAACTTTTCCGGCTACCTAACCTAACCTAACCTATAAAGATACGTTAGATTAGGTTAGGTAGGGTTGGTTAGGTTCGGTCATATATCTACGTTAATTTTAACTCCAATAAAAAAAAATTGACCTCATACATAATGAAATGGGTAGCTTTATCATTTCATAAGAAAAAAATTAGAAAAAATATATTAATTCAGGAAAACTTGGCTTATTAGGCAAATCTGGCCTTGCATAGTAGGCTGAAAAGTGCGTTCTGGCTATTAGGTACGACATATATATATATATATATATATATATATATATACAATTTATATATATATATATATATATATATATATATATATATATATATATATATATATATATATATATATATATATATATATATATATATATATATATATATATATATATATATATATATATATATATATATTATTAAATATGACCGAAAAAGTAAGATTAATAATTCTAACACGAATTTTCTCAATCTTTCGTACATTACGCTTCACTGTTGGAGGTAAATCAAAAATCAATTCTCCAAAATTCATTTTTATTTCTAGTCTGACGCGACACGGGCGCGTTTCGTAAAACTTATTACATTTTCAAAGACTGTAGTTCACAAATACACAACTGAATAGAACTTACGTATCTCCGATTTTATATCTACATTTGAGTGAGGTGGAAGGGGTGATGTGGCATTAACAAGACAGAACAAAATGTGGTATTAATAGGGTATTAATTTCATCAACACAAGACAGAACAAGAGTATTAATAGGGTATTAATTTCATCAACACAAGACAGAACACGAAACAATGGATATTGAATAGAAGTGTTTGTAGAAAGCCTATTGGTCCATATTTCTTGATGCTTCTATATTGGAGCGGAGTCTTGAGGTGGGTAGAATATAGTTGTGCAATAATTGGCTGTTGATTGCTGGTGTTGACTTCTTGATGTGTAGTGCCTCGCAAACGTCAAGCCGCCTGCTATCGCTGTATCTATCGATGATTTCTGTGTTGTTTACTAGGATTTCTCTGGCGATGGTTTGGTTGTGGGAAGAGATTATATGTTCCTTAATGGAGCCCTGTTGCTTATGCATCGTTAAAGGCCTAGAAAGAGATGTTGTTGTCTTGCCTATATACTGGGTTTTTTGGAGCTTACAGTCCCCAAGTGGGCATTTGAAGGCATAGACGACGTTAGTCTCTTTTAAAGCGTTCTGTTTTGTGTCTGGAGAGTTTCTCATGAGTAGGCTGGCCGTTTTTCTGGTTTTATAGTAAATCGTCAGTTGTATCCTCTGATTTTTGTCTGTAGGGATAACGTTTCTATTAACAATATCTTTCAGGACCCTTTCCTCCGTTTTATGAGCTGTGGAAAAGAAGTTCCTGTAAAATAGTCTAATAGGGGGTATAGGTGTTGTGTTAGTTGTCTCTTCAGAGGTTGCATGGCTTTTCACTTTCCTTCTTATGATGTCTTCGACGAAACCATTGGAGAAGCCGTTATTGACTAGGACCTGCCTTACCCTACAGAGTTCTTCGTCGACTTGCTTCCATTCTGAGCTGTGGCTGAGAGCACGGTCGACATATGCGTTAACAACACTCCTCTTGTACCTGTCTGGGCAGTCACTGTTGGCATTTAGGCACATTCCTATGTTTGTTTCCTTAGTGTAGACTGCAGT
>NC_091152.1:6801849-6821849 GCF_040958095.1 Procambarus clarkii
ACTCTGTCGGCTATCATCCCGATTGTCTCGTCCACAGGTACGTTGGTAAACAGTGATTCTACGTCCAACGAGGCTCTTATCCCTGTGGCCCGTGTGCCCCGCAGTAAGTCAACAAATTCCTTTGGAGACTTCAGGCTGAAGGCGCAAGGGACATAAGGAGTCAGCAGGCCGTTGAGTCGCTTCGCGAGTCTGTACGTGGGTGTGGGTATCTGGCTGATGATTGGCCAAAGTGGGTTTCCAGGCTTGTGTGTCTTGACATTTCCATACGCATATCCAGGTTTATATTCCCCAATAATCCTTGGCAGGTGGAGTCCGGATTTCTTGGCGTTCACAGTTTCGATCAGTTTGTTGACCTTTGCTTTCAATTCGGCTGTAGTGTCCTTCGTTACCCTTTGGAATTTAGTTTGGTCAGAGAGTATGAGGTTCGTTTTCGCCAGATATTCGTCTTTTTTAAGAATGACATATATTGGCGACTTGTCACCTCTCCTGACAACTATCTCCTTGTTCTCACGAATGCTCTTAGCTGCCGCTTTGAGCTTGGGGGACAGTATGGTGCTTCTGTAGTTGCCTCGATTCTTTCCTCCTTCCGCAATAAGTTCTGCTTGTAAGGTATCTTTGGTAGTGACCTTCTTTTGTGTCTCGAGGTCGAATATGTCGTCCAACAGAATTTCTAACTCCACTTTCCGGGCCATCTCACTCGGTCTGGACATAACGTGACAGTTTATACCCAGATTTAGGAGAGTGACTTGGTCCTCAGTGAGGTTAATTCCTGCAAGGTTCAGGAAGCCATCTCTCGGTCGTGGAACTGCCATAGGTCCTCCATATAACATTGTTAGTTTCTTGATAATCTTTGTTTCAGTGCTGAGGTGATGTCGGTCTGTGAGGATATCGAGGTGTTGTTCACCTCGACATCGAGGACTCCACCTGCCAAAGATTATTGGGGAATATAAACCTGGATATGCGTATGGAAATGTCAAGACACACAAGCCTGGAAACCCACTTCGGCCAATCATCAGCCAGATACCTACACCCACGTACAGACTGGCGAAGTGACTCAACAGCCTGCTGACTCCTTATGTCCCTTGCGCCTTCAGCCTGAAGTCTCCAAAGAAATTTGTTGACTTACGGCGGGGCACACGGGCCACAGGGATAAGAGCCTCGTTGGACGTAGAATCACTGTTTACCAACGTACCTGTGGACGAGACAATCGGGATGATAGCCGACAGAGTGTATCGTGATCCGGCCTGCACTCCTCTTGACATACCAGAAAACATCCTAAGGAAACTACTCCAAGCTTGTACTAAAGAAGCACCCTTCTTGAGCCCGGATGGGCACATGTATAAGCAAGTAGATGGGGTCGTCATGGGTTCTCCCCTAGGTGTCCTGTTTGCAAACTTCTACTTGGGTACCATCGAGCAGAAAGTCTTAGTCGAAATGAACTTGAAACCGGCCATATACTGCAGGTATGTTGACGACATTTTTACACAGGTACCTGATGTCAGACATCTGCAGGAGCTGAAGGAGGCATTTGAGCAGAGTTCCGTGCTGCGTTTCACTTACGAGATGGAAAAGGATGGGAAGCTGCCCTTTCTAGATGTAAGTCATGGAAAAGAGCGGAGGTTTCCACACTGCAGTCTACACTAAGGAAACGAACATAGGAATGTGCCTAAATGCCAACAGCGACTGCCCAGACAGGTACAAGAGGAGTGTTGTTAACGCTTATGTCGACCGTGCTCTCAGCCACAGTTCAGAATGGAAGCAATTCGACGAAGAACTCTGTAGGGTAAGGCAGGTCCTAGTCAACAACGGCTTCTCCAATGGTTTCGTCGAAGACATCATAAGAAGGAAAGTGAAACGCGAAAAGTGAAATTGAAGAGACAACTAACACAACACCTATACCCCCTATTAGACTATTTTACAGGAACTTCTTTTCCACAGCTCATAAAATGGAGGAAAGGGTCCTGAAAGATATTGTTAATAGAAACGTTATCCCTACAGACAAAAATCAAAGGATACAACTGACGATTTACTATAAAACCAGAAAAACGGCCAGCCTACTCATGAGAAACTCTCCAGACACAAAGCAGAACGTTTTAAAAGAGACCAACGTCGTCTATGCCTTCAAATGCCCTCTTGGGGACTGTAAGCTCCAAAAAACCCAGTATATAGGCAAGACAACAACATCTCTTTCTAGGCGTTTAACGATGCATAAGCAACAGGGCTCCATTAAGGAACATATAATCTCTTCCCACAACCAAACCATCACCAGAGAAATCCTAGTAAACAACACAGAAATCATCGATAGATACAGCGATAGCAGGCGGCTTGACGTCTGCGAGGCTCTACACATCAAGAAGTCAACACCAGCAATCAACAGCCAATTAATGCACAACTATATTCTACCCACCTCAAGACTCCGCTCCAATATAGAAGCATCAAGAAATATGGACCAATAGGCTTTCTACAAATCACTTCCATTCAATACCCATTGTTTCGTGTTCTGTCTTGTGTTTAATACCCTATTAATACCACCTCACCCCATCCACCTCACTCAAATGTAGATATAAACAAATCGAAGATGTGTAAGTTCTATTCAGTTGTGTATGTGTAAGCGAAAGTCTTTGAAAATGTAATAAGTTTTACGAAACGTGCTCAAGTGTCGCGTCAGACTAGAAATAAAAAATGAATTTTGGAGAATTGATTTTTGAATTACCACCAACAGTGAAAAGAAACGTACGAAAGATCGAGAAAATTCGTATTAGAATTATTAATCTTACTTTTGCGGTCATATTTAATAATATATGTCTACAGGAAAGACTGCTACCATAATATACTAATATATATATATATATATATATATATATATATATATATATATATATATATATATATATATATATATATATATATATATATATATATATATATATATATATATATACATATATATATATATATATATATTTATTTATTTATTTATTTATTATATATATACATATATACACACAGACACATATATATATATAGATTCTATATAGACATTAGAGAAGATTCAGCAGTATGCCACCAGGCTCGCTACCATTTTCAGTATTCGTCATATCCAAGTCTGTTGTGTGATGCACATGTCTTCTTACTTCACCATCCTGTAATGAAATTTTGTTTGTTACTAATTGTTTTCAATAATACATAAATTATTTTATTATATAATATTTAATTAATTAAAAACCCTTTCCATATTATAGAAAAAAAAACTAAAACAAGAATCTATATAAAACAATATTATATCCTGCATTATTCCAGCCCATTATTAGAGATAGTAGCCACCTCTTATTTTGGTTTTCTTTCATTATTAGTGCTCAGAAAATTAAATATATCTACATATTTAGTCAAAATCAGTTACATTATTTTATCTTATTCATAGCATAAATGTTCTCAAAGATTACTAAAAAGAAATGGAATTAGACTACAGCAAATTGGCAAACTTTACCTTGTATCTGTTTCCACCGAGTTTGTTTGGGGCGTTCTTCAACATATCAGCAATACCTGTCTCAACATCTCTTTCAGCTGCATTAGTGTGGGTGTTGATACAGGCTTCTGGAAATTTATAAGAATTAATTAATATATATAATTATAATTCATTTTGTCGGGAGACAAGAAGCCACAGAGTAATAATACATTGTTGGCGTTTATTGAGGTGTTCCCCTGTTCTCCAGTCTTCCTCCGTCCCCTCGTCCTTCCCACCATTCCCCATTCCACAGTCCTCTCGTCCTTCCCACTTCCCTGTCCCCACATCCTCCCCACTATTCCCACTTCCCTGTCCCATCGTCCTCCTTACCATTTTCCCCTCCCCTGTCCCTTTTTCTTCCCCCACCATCTCCCATTCACCTGTCCCTTTGTCCTCCCCAGCATTCTCCATTCCCCTGTCCCCACCATCCCCAACTCCCCAGTCCCCTCGTCCTCTCCACCATTACCCTCTCCTCTGTTCCCTCGTCTTCCCCACCATCCCCCCCTCTCGTGCTCCCAACCATTCCAAACTACCTCATCCGATGCATTCTATAATGGTCTGATGCTTCCATCAGAAAATTGGGAACATCAAATGATCTGATATTCCCATCACTGAAAAATAAGAACAGCTAAAAAAATGAAATGAAAAAAATAAAAAAATAAACTATACTCATTAAATGAACAGTATGGTAAACAACACAGCTCAATTTCAATGCAATGTCACACAAAATTATTAAATCGAAATGAAAATAAATTGAAATCTATGAAAATTCAAATTATCAATGCAATCGGAAATATTGAAATAATATCGCAACATAATATAGTGTGGGTTGCTCTTACGTGCAACAGACGGTGCTGTTTTTCAAAAAAGGCATGGTTTTACCTGTCACAAGTGTGGCATCTATACTTATACTCACGAAATGAACGGTATGGTAAACAACATAGCTCAATTGCAATGCAATGTCGCAATACAATAACATTTAATAACAATAATAACAATAACATTTAAATATACTTTAAGATATAATCTAGAAGAAAATAAGGACATTGAAACTATTCATGAACTCGATTTCAATAAAGGACACTATGGGGAACTTTGAAAAACAGTTAATGAGTATAATTAGACAGACTTGTTGCTAGGCAGAGGAGTAAATAATGAGATATATGGCAAATTTTGCAAAATATAAGGCACACAAACATTCATTCCCAAACAAAGCAAAATGCTAGGTAAGAACAAAGCAGTTGGCCCGTAGGGGAAAGGAGATACCCACAAGACTGGAATACAAGTCATTAACAAGCACACAAGTACTACACCACATAACAACCGCACTACTACCAGAACTGGACGAGTCACTACCAAAACAGCACACCCAAAATTGAAATGGAAATAACCTATCACAGGTCAGAGAACTAATGAGATTCTGTGACAAATTCTCGCTCAATCAGCAGATAACAAAACGGACTAGGAACGAGAACACACTCGACCTCATACTCACGAACAATGATGAGCTAATCAGAGACATTACTGTCTCAGACATTACGTACTTGGACCACAAGCTCATTGAAGTGCAAACTAACATCAATAACAGTAGTAGGCCCAAGAGAAACAACAAGCGAGAAGGGCTATTCAATATATTCAATTTTAATAATAAAAGGATAGACTGGGAGAAAATAAACAGGGAACTTACAAACATTCACTGGGAAAATATTCTAGGTAATAAAAATCCTACACAAGGAAAAGCAAAAACCACTGGATTGTATTAGACCTATTCGTACTAGTGAAGGTTCATATACTGAGGATGACAAAGAAATTAGTGAAATCCTAAAAAAACAGTATGAGGACATGTTTAGCACTCCGATACAAAGCATGAAAGTGGAGGATCCGGACAACTTCTTTATGGGTGATATCCAAACCCCTGTAAATATAACTGATATCAACACGAGTGTGACAGATTTTGAAAGAGAAATTGACAATGTGCCCATGTATTCAGCCCCGGGTCCAGACTCATGGAATTCAATATTTATAAATAAATGCAAAGTGCCAGTAGCACAGGCACTCAATATAGTGTGGAGGAAGAGCTTGGACACGGGGGAGATACCAGAGGCTCTTAAAGCAGCAGACATAGCTCCTCTACACAAGGGAGGTAGTAAAGCATTGGCAAAGAATTATAGACCAGTTGCACTAACATCCCACATAATAAAATTATTTGAGAGTGATCAGGAGTCAGGTTACTAGTTTTATAGAGACCAATGACCTCCACAATCCAGGCCAACATGGATTTAGAGCAGGAAGATATTGAAATATCTCTTACAGCTATCTCTCATGTCCTCTACTTGTACAGTACAGCTACTTGACCATTACGACAAAATCACTGAGATATGAGATAATGATGATACTAACCTCATCTACTCAGACTCCAAGCCACTCATATTAAATAATGATGTAAACAATAAATTAAAAAAAAATCCACTTATTAATGTCAACCAACAAACTCACACTAAACATAGAAAGGACCTACAACATCTTACTTGGGAGCAAATCAACAAATGCAATTCATCTACAGTTAGACAATGTTAACATCAGAAATAAAAAAGATGGTAAGTTCCTTGGTCTATACTTAGATCTGCCTGAAACGCTATGAGTGCTAGTTGCTTTACAAGAATGTATAACTTCAAGTCACTGTACTTTCCCCCAATGTACCTTCTTGTATATAAAGAAAAAATAAATAAATAAACAAACACATAATAAATCAATACTTACTAAATTTTGTCTATTATGTAGCAAAGAAGCAGGTCTACGGAAGGCTTTTCTGTTGAGTTCGAAGCCCAGATTACTCGTGGTCTCTGAAATAAGTTAAGATTATAAGTATAAAATTTATAAAACCAAATAATAAATCCGGTATTGCTCAATTTCAGATGCAGACGTACTGAATGATATATCAGACTGTCAGCATGGTATTCGATCTGGAAGGTCCAGTGTAACGAATTTACTCAGTTTCTATGATCGAGCCACAGAGATCTATAAAGAATTCTGATCAAGAAAGAGATCTAGGGGTGGTTTTAGATAGAAAACTATAACCTGAGGATCATATTAAGAACATTGTGCGAGGGGCCTATGCTACACTTTCTAACTTTAGAATTGCTTTTAAATACATAGGTCAAAAAGTTTTAAAAGTTCCAGAAGAGCAGCCCAGTGTGTCCCCAAAGAAAGCTCTCCCAGAAAAATGGATTAATAATAAAGTGACTTTGCAAAGGAAGAATTTGAGTTAAAACTAATGTAGAAATATGACCAAACCTAACCTACCCTGATAATTTTTGCAAACCCAATAGCTGATAGTACATGATAGATTTTAGAGCGGGAAGATCATGACTCTCACAGTTACTTGACCTCTATGACAAACCATGAAAATTACCTCTGCTGAAGAAATTGAAAAACTGCAAGATGTTAATAAAGTTTTTAACTAGGCAGAAGAAAATAACATGATGTATGTTTAACAGTGATAATTTCCAAATACTAAGGTGCAGTCAAAATAAAGAAATCAAACATTATACAGGCAACCTAGTTTAGATCCAAACTAAACCTCTTATCAAATATCTATGACAATCATCACTTTAATGATCAAAATTGCAGATTTTATACTATAAACATCAGATGTACAGAGTTTTTTTTTTTTTTTTTTTTTTTTTGGAGATATATACAAGAGTTGTTACATTCTTGTATAGCCACTAGTATGCGTAGCGTTTCGGGCAAGTCCTTAATCCTATAGTCCCTGGAATACAATCCCCTGCCGCGAAGAATCGTTTTTTCATCCAAGTACACATTTTACTGTTGCATTAAACAGAGGCTACAGTTAAGGAATTGCGCCCAGTAAATCCTCCCCGGCCAGGATACGAACCCATGACATAGCGCTCGCGGAACGCCAGGCGAGTGTCTTACCACTACACCACGGAGACTGTCTAAATTGTTCAACATCCTCCCAGCGAGTATAAGAAATATTGCCGGAACAACCATGGACATCTTCAAGAGAAAACTAGATTGTTTTCTAAATTAAATGCCGGACCAACTGGGCTCACGGACCAACCAGGCCAACTTAAATTTATCTGTTGATTAACCCTTGTGTTGCTCAGGGCTAATTAGCATTTGTCACCCACAGGTGCATACCAAAAAAAATTAAAAATTTATTTTTTCTTCTTAATCTGTTAATTTGTGTTCTCTGTTCATGGGAAAAATAATAAAAAAATCGTGAGTCTAGACAGTAAATCGTGGTCACACAGTCAGCAGACAATGCTACCTCCCTCCCCACCAAAATTACTCCTCCCACTATAGCGCTAATTATCACAACAATCCTGCTATTATCAGAATCCTGGTAATTTTTACAGTCAGGGGTCTTCTGTAATAATATCAAAGCTAAATAATAGCATGAACATGTATATTATGGCACTTTTAGGCGATGCTGTGGTCACAAGCTGAACAGCAGTGCTGTGAGCTCATGCTGCATGCGTCAGGCTTGGTGGCTCACTCACTCACTGCCACGACTCTAGATCACATCTGGACAAACATAACCTCTCCGCTTACTTCAGGTATAATCACCGATAGCACTACAGACCATTACCCCACATTTCTCTTAACAAACATTAGCAAACCACCTCTAGAGTCAAGAGAGTTACGTTTTAGACTGCACAATGAAACTGCTATAGACAATTTTATAACTGCTGCTGATAATGTCAACTGGGAGTCCAAGTTAGGTAACATAGAGGACATCAACCTAGCAGTGCAATCTTTTCTTCAAAAAACTCTTAGTCTTTATAATACCCACTGTCCTGTGCTTACAAAACAAGTCACAACCAAAAGGCTTAACAATCCCTGGCTTACAAAGGGAATACTTAAATCTATTAATAAAAAACATGACCTTGAGAAGAAGTATAGGTTAGGAATTGTCTCCAAAGAATTCTCAAAGAATTACTCATTATTGCTGTCTAAGATAATTAGACGAGCCAAAACTAAATACTACGAAGATAAATTTACCCAAATAAAGAGCAACATTAAACAAACTTGAAGAACAATTTCACAAATATTGGGATCAAAGAAGTCTTTAAATAACAAACCAACACTCCTGTCCAATAACGATGGTCAGCTTTCAGCCTCTGATTCTGCTATTGAGTTCAATAGGTTCTTCTCTTCTATTGGTTCATCCCTTGCAAATGATATTCCATCTTCCAGTACTGACATTAAGGACTATCTTACAGGTAACTATCCACAGTCTCTGTACCTAAAGCCTATTAATTCCACTGACGTCAATGAGATAATCCTTTCCCTTAAAACCAAGTCTAGTGCCCTTGAGGAGATACCAACTTTAATTTACAAAAAAGCCTCCAGATCTTTAGCCCCTGCTATTGCTTTGCTCTTCAACAAGTCACTTGAACTCCAAACCTTCCCAGATATTCTAAAAAAAACGAGAGTAACGCCTGTCCACAAATGTGGTGATCTCACAGATGTTAACAACTACAGACCTATATCAATCCTGCCAAACTTGTCAAAAAATTTTGAAAAACTAATCTATAAGCAGCTTTACTCATATCTAGCCAAACACAATATACTTAGACCTTGCCAATATGGCTTCAGACCCCAAAAAAGCACTAACGATGAACTTATTAGTATGCTTAACTCGATTCATACAGCTCTTGATAAAAATGAGTTCCCTGTTGGGTTAATTGTGGACCTGCGTAAAGCTTTTGACACTGTCAACCACCAAAACCTTCTTCTTAAATTACATCATTATGGAGTCAGAGGACACTCCCTGCAATACCTCAAATCCTACCTTACTGACAGGCTCCAATATGTTTCTGTGAATAATACAATTTCTCCCACCCTAGCCATCAACATTGGTGTTCCTCAGGGCAGCATACTTGGCCCTCTTCTCTTTCTCATCTACATTAATGACCTTCCAAATGCCTCCCAACACCTCAAACCAATTCTATTTGCTGACGACACAACCTTCATTTACACCAGTCCTGACCCCCTTGCTCTAAATGCCACAGTAAATACTGAGCTAAATAAAGTTCATCTTTGGCTAACTGCCAACAAACAACAACAACAACAATTTTATTTAGGTAAGGTACATACATACAATAAATTTTTACAAGGATTGGTTGACTTATAGGTAGAGCTAGTACATACAATGCCTAAAGCCACTATTACGCAAAGCGTTTCGGGCATGATAAACTTAAATGACAAGCTTAATACTAATTGAGCATAATGAGTAGAATGAAAACAAGAAATGAAAACATAGATGAAAAAGCAGCACAAATACAATTATATCGACAAACAGCGCTCTTTAAAGAAAAACAGACATTGGTTGACAATAGAAGGGTAAGGTAGGTTACAGGGAATTTATTAGGTATAGCTTCGCTTTTAACTTAAACTGGTTGAGAGAGGTACAGTCTTTAACATGGTTGGGAAGGTCATTCCACATTCTGGGCCCCATGATTTGTAGAGCATTTCTAGTTTGATTAAGTCGTACTCTAGGAATATCAAAACTGTATTTATTTCTGGTGTGGTGCTCATGGGTTCTGTTACAACCTTCTATGAAGCTTTTGAGATCAGGATTGGCATTATAGTTTAGCGTTTTATATATGTATAATACACATGAGAGAATGTGCAGTGACTTAATGTCTAACATATTCAGAGATTTGAGTAGGGGTACCGAGTGATGTCTGGGGCCAGAATTGGATATTGTCCTAATAGCAGCATTATGAACATTACCTAGTTCCTTCATCTAGGAAGAATGAAGACATATTGGTGCATTCGGATGATAAAAACTAACTACTGTAGTTCAATTGATCAACAGACTGTATATCATATGCAGACTCTATGTGGATCTGCGGGCCACTCCAAACAACAGCCTGGTGGACCAAGCTCCACCAGGCCTAAAGCACAAAGTGGTCCACTGGCACCGGCAACTTCAACCATAAATGTTCTCAAAGATTACTAAAAATGATTGAATTAGACTAGACTACAGTAAATTGGCAATCTTAACTGTGTATCTGTTTCCACCAATACAGTACATGCTTCAACATATCAGCAATACTTGATATGCAAATATATACACATATATCCATATACAGTATATACACATACATATATAATACAAAAATTATAAAATTTACTTACTTAATATTACATTGCAAATATTCAAGGTTTTGAAGACACTTTTCTTCTTGAGCTTAACAAGGTAAGGCTTGCACCACAGATTCTGTCAGGGGTGGAAGCGTATTAGCATTGTATAGAAAATATTTACCAAATAGTTTTAAATACATAAAACTACAAATAGTAATTATTGAATTATTACATTACGCTTATACTCGTACATTCTGTTAAAGAGTGTTAAATTTCTACATTAGACTACCATATTACCTATATTATTGTTAATAATGTATTTACAGATGCAATATGTATTAAAATTCTAAAAATAAGTCATGCATTATATACAATTTGTGGGAAACTGTCTGCTGAGAAAAGCTGGTGTGGGGGTTGTTACAAGAGTGAGTAATAATTAAAGCTGGTGCATATAACATCCTTGTCAGGCACATGCAAAAGTGAACACTTCCAGAATTGGAGACATGCAGAAATGTAACATGTGGAAATAGAGGCATGCCAAAACAAAGACATGCATAAATTCAAATTCTTATCTAAATAATTTCTAGTGATTATTATATAAATTATTCCATCAGTACTAGATCAAATATTCACAAAAAAAGGAGAAGAGATATTTGATATTCAATACGCTAAACGCTAAACTATAATGCCAATCCTGATCTCAAAAGCTTCATAGAAGGTTGTATCAGAACCCATGAGCATCACACCAGAAATAAATACAGTTTTGATATTCCTAGAGTACGACTTAATCAAACTAGAAATGCTCTACAAATCAAGGGGACCAGAATGTGGAATGACCTTCCCAACCATGTTAAAGACTGTACCTCTCTCAACCAGTTTAAGTTAAAAGCGAAGCTATACCTAATAAATTCCCCGTAACCTACCTTACCCTTCTATTGTCAACCAATGTCTGTTTTTTTCTTTAAAGAGCGCTGTTTGTCGACATAATTGTATTTGTGCTGCTTTTTCATCTATGTTTTCATTTCTTGTTTTCATTCTACTCATTATGCTCAATTAGTATTAAGCTTGTCATTTAAGTTTATCATGCCCGAAACGCTTTGCGTAATAGTGGCTTTAGGCATTGTATGTACAAGCTATACCTATAAGTTAAACAATCCTTGTAAATATTTATTGTATGTATGTACCTTACCTAAATAAAATTGTATTGTATTGTATTGTATACCATCCTCCCTTTGGAAAGAGTAATCATGTCCTGTTGGACATTAATTATATGTTTAGATATAATCTAAAAGAAAATAGGGACATTGAAATGGTTAAACTCTATTTCAATAAAGGACACTATAGGGAACCTCGAACCCTGTATTACAAGTGTAAGTGAAAATATTGGAAAAAATAATTAAAGCTAAATGTGAAGAACACCTGGAGACAAATGCTACACTTGCTTACATTTATGAATTGCTTTTAAATACATAGGTCAAATACTAAAGAAATTGTTTAAAACTTTTGTTAGACCACAGCTGGAATATGCAGCGGTTGTATGGTGCCCATATCTAAAGAATCACATCAACAAACTGGAAAAGGTATAGACATGCCAATAAGTGGCTCCCAGGTTAGAGGCATAAAATGCCAAAACTAGATGGTAGAATAAAAAGAAGATATTGTAAAAGGTAACCAAACAAAGATGCCACAGAAATATTAGAAAATTAACTTTCGCAAGCAGCGTGGTAGACACGGTTGGAACAAGTTAGGTGAGAGGGTGGAGGAGGCCAAAACCATCAGTAGTTTCAAAGCATTATATGACAGTGCTGGGATGGGACACCATAGGCGTAGCCACAAATAATAGAATTTGGCGGTTCATATCCTCTAGCTCTACTCCTTCATTGTTCATAGCTCTACTCCTATCTCGTAAAATTCGACATTCTTAGCCCCTGTCAGTTTGGCTTCAGCTCTCGAAAGAGTACAAACGATGCAATTATTAGTCTCCTTGATATAATTTACTCTGCCCTTGACAAAAATGAGTTTCCACTTGGACTCTTCATTGACCTGAGAAAGGCCTTTGATACTGTTAATCACAATTACCTCTTATGTAAACTCCATCATTATGGAATCCGAGGCCATTCACTGGACTATATCCAATCCTATCTTAGTGATAGACACCAATGTGTAGCCATCAATAATATAATCTCTCCCATTCTACCAATAACCGTTGGAGTGCCTCAGGGCAGCATCTTGGGACCCCTACTATTTCTTATATACATTAATGATCTGCCTAATGTCTCTAACATTCTGAAACCTATTTTGTTTGCTGATGATACTACCCTCATTTACTCCAACCCCAACCCACATACACTAAATGATGTTGTTAATAATGAACTAAAAAAAGTCCACTTATGGATGTCAACCAACAAACTAACACTTAACATAGAAAAGACCTACTACATCCTATTTGGAAGCAAATCTACAACTGCAATTCAGCTTCAGATTGACAATGTAAACATTAGCAATAAAAATGATGGAAAATTTCTTGGCATATTCCTAGTCAAGAGACTCAACTTCAGTACCCACATACAACACATAACTAAGAAAGTCTCTAAAACAGTAGGTATACTCTCCAAAATCAGATATTATGTTCCTAACTCTGCTCTCATCTCTCTATACTATGCACTAATCTATCCCTATCTCAACTATGGTATCTGTGCATGGGGTTCAACCACTGCAAACCACCTCAAGTCCATCATCACCCAGCAAAAATCTGCTATCAGAATAATATCAAATTCTGCTTTCAGACAACACACAGCCCCCTTGTTTAACTCCCTAAACATGCTAAACATAATCTCACTCCAAAAATTCTCTTGTGTCAACTACATTTACAAAACCCTGTTCTTAAATGCAAATCCTTGTCTGAAACTCTTCCTGGACAGATGTAATAGGACCCATTATCACCACACCAGAAATAAATATCTCTTCGATATCCCCAGAGTTAAACTTAATTTGTGTAAACACTCTATGCAAATAAAGGGACCCAGTTTATGGAACTCACTCCCTACTGAATTGAAAAGCTGTCCAACTTTTACATCATTCAAAATCAATACTAAAAAGTACTTAATTTCGTCTTCATAGTTTCTCTTTTTGCCTTAAAATTGCACTGTATCTATTGCTACCCAATCTCCCAACCTTTTTGTTCCCAATTTGAACATCTTTACCATTGAGATCATTGCTGTTTTCTTATATGTGCTGCCATTCTATTGTATGGTGTTTATAAATCTTGTTTATCTGTATCTTTTGCTACCCTGTCTCCCAATCTTTATGTACCCATTCTGAACATCTTTACCATTGTGATCATTGCTGTCTTATATGTGCTGTCAATCTGCTGTATTGTGTCTATTAATCTCGTTTAAATTACTAATCAAGCTGTCAATGCAATCAATCAGAGCTTTAATATAACAATGTGCTTTAATATACTTACTTATCTCTCTCATCTCATTTTTCTCTTGTAATGTATCTTTCATTTATCAATTCCGATTGAAATTACCTACTTAAAATTATCTGCTAGATTAAGGACCTGCCCGAAACGCTGCGCGTACTAGTGGCTTTACAAGAATGTAATTACTGTACTATCCAATGTATTCTCACAAACCCAATGTACCTTCTTGTATATATATAAATAAATAAATAAATAAATAAATAAATAAATATCACATTTTTTAAAATTAGAGATAAGGATGGTAAAAAAGTTCAATATAAAAACACCTATTATTAATGAATTTGTGAGAACTTCATATAAAATTAACGACTGAGCAAAGTATAGTACCATAGAAATAAAAAAAAAATGCTGCATGTTATTTTTTCACATTACCTTTCTGTAGATTTTTTCCTTTGTTACTACGTGAATGATCCGGTTCAGTAGTTTGCAATCAATCTTATATTGTTTCTGCTGTATTGTGTCTACCAATTTTTGTCAACTACCATTCAAGCTGTCATTGCAATCAATCTTAGCTACCTATGTGCTTTAATATACTGTACCTACAATTTTCTCTCATCTTCTTTTTTTTCATTTCATGTAACTGTTATCATTTTTTTGTCTATAAATTTTGCAAGTATTTACCTCCTTAAAATTTTCTTAGATTAAGAACCTGCCCGAAACGCTGCGCGTGCTAGTGGCTTTACAAGACTGTAATTAGCATATTTGTATCCTCACATTCCTTATGTACATTCTTGTATATGCATAAATAAATAAATAAATAAATAAATAAATAGTGTTGTAGTAGTTGCCTGCAGTACCTGCAGTTTGTACCGGTTCAGTAGTGTTGTAGTAGTTGCCTGCAGTACCTGCAGTTTGAAACAAATGTTAGAGACAATAGGCAGATCATTGATGTATATAAGAAATAGGAGAGGTCCCAAGATGCTGCCCTGTGGCACTCTAACAGTTATTGAATAATAATTCATAATTATTTTTTTTTTTAGTGTGCCTGCGGCCTGGTCCTCGACCAGGGCTCCACCCCCCAGGAAGCATCCTGTAATAACTGACTCACACCCAGGTACCTATTTTACTGCTAGGTAACAGGGACATGGGGTGAAAGAAACTCTGCCCATTGTTTCTCGCCAGTGCCTAGGATCGAATCTAGGACCACAGGATCACAAGTCCAGTCCAGCATAGTAGGCCGAGAAGTGCGTTATATTTATTTTATTTATTTATTTATTTATTTATTTATGCATATACAAGAAGGTACATTGGGAATGTGAGGATACATAATATGGTAATTACAGTCAATATTTACAATAATTTTTTCAAATATTTTTGATAGAATGGGAAGATTTGATATTGGTCTATAATTGTTTATGTCCGCCGGATTGCCTCCTTTATGGACTGGCGTTACTCTTGCTTTTTTGAGGATATGAGGGAAGGTGTGACACTTTATAGATTTGTTGAACAGTAGTGCTATGGGTGGGGCAAGGGCATGGGAGGCTCTCTTGTACACAATGGACAGAATTTCACTGGTGTTCCCTGCCTTGGTTTTTAGAGAGTGTATGATGGACACAACATCTGCCGGGCTGATTGGTGAAAGGAGAAGAGAGTTTGGATAGCTGCCTGAGAGATATGTGTCTGAGTCTGTGGGATTTTACTGGCAAGATTAGCACCAACCGATGAAAAGAAACTATTAAATTCATTTGCTTTTCTAGAGTTTTATTTGGTTATGTGAGTGTTGTTTAGTTCCTAGGATACTAGAGATTGTTTTCCAAGTGCTTTTCATGTTGCCTTTTGCTTCATTGAATCTATTCACATAATATGCAAGTTTTGCCTTTCTTATGATACTGGTAAGCATTGATGAGTACCTTTTAGCTACTTCCCTTGAAACTAGGCCAATCCTAAGTTTCTGTTCATATTCATGTTTCTTGTTGATTGAGTTGAGAATGCCACTTGTGAGCCATGGATTGTTTAATCTTTTGTCAGTTACTTGCTTGGTAAGAAGGGGACAATGAAGGTTGTAGAGGCTTAGAGTTTAGGAGAGGAAGAGGTTAGCTAATGAATTTATATCCTGGGTACTATTGAATTCAGAATCCCAGTTAATATTGTGAAGTGCATCTGTAAGATTGCCTAAAGCTGATTCACTGTGTAGCCTAAATGAAAGTTTCTTGCTTTTTGGTGGTGTTATGTCCATGTTCGCTATGAGAAAGGTAGGATAGTGGTCAGTTGTTCTGTCGTAGATTATACCAGATACAAGGGGAGCTGTTATGTTTGTCCATATGTGGTCCAAGGTAGTGGCTGATGTTTGAGTGACTCGGGTAGGTTTTTTTTTTATTAGGCCTACAGTTATGAATGACTTTATAACCAGCTAAGTTGTAGAGTTGGGTATAGTCTTTATTTAGCCAAGTTTCTGTTAAAATAATGAACGCTAAGTTAGTACCTAGAGTGCTGTGAGTTATGCATTTAAATCGTCAAAATGTTTACCAAGTGATCTACCATTTTGATTGTAAACTGATAGACAGGTGCTATTTTGGAGTTTGTTTTTAGCCTGGTGTGCTGTAAAATACTTGCAATAATGATGTGCTGGTTGGTGTAGATATGAGACAGAAGATTTTGATCAGGATCAATATCAGTGTGCATGGAGATGCAGAGGGATCACGATACAAGATACACGATAAAGCAAAACACAAGAATAAAAGCAAATGCAATAAAATAGTAACAATTTAGAAGTAAAATAAAGATCCAATAGATAGCCAGGAAGGACACAAAAGTTACATAAAATAAAAAACAAAAAATCAGTAAAGACTGACAATATAAATGTAAAATAAAAAATAATAAGAAAAATAATATAAATATAAAGTAAAATGTTTATATAAAGTATATATAAAGTTAAAGTTTATATAAAGTAAAATGATCTTGAAGATAATTAGCTTAGTAATGGTTAATTAAAATCCTATAATTGGAAATGAACCTAAGAAAACAAAGTGAGCTCAAATAGATAATTCCGAGAGAAAAAAAAAGAAAAAAAAGATGACATGTAAATCTAATTAAATCTAGAAATTTACTCTAATATAAATCTAGATGTAAAAATAAACAGGGGTGAGAGTATATTCATGTGGAATATTTTACTATGATACTGAGGTAGATGCTTATATAGACAATTATACTATTAATTAATTCCAATAAATGATTACAAGACACAAATACCAAGTTACTTTAAGTAACAGGGTAATAAAAAGCCCTAGGTTTAGTGACAAGGGGATTAACTAAGACCAAATAATTAAGAGTAAAAAACAGGCAAAGATGACCAAACAAAAAAATCAAAATCAAAATAAAAACCTTTGGAAAGGAAAGGCAGAGCTTAAGTACACTTTGGTTGTATGTGAGACTACAAATTATGTTCTGGTTATTCAGCTGATATCCCACAGTCATCCAGGAAAGAAGTGAGGTGTGCCTCAGTGGTTGTGACATAAGTTTTTCCAGAGTCATATATATTATATATAATTATATATATATATATATATATATATATATATATATATATATATATATATATATATATATATATATATATATATATATATATATATATATATACACAATTAAGAGAAGGGAGTACCACCTCTGGCTGGAAGAAGGGGGACCCATAGCCTCGGAGGAAACCACACATAACGCATTGGAGGGAATGTGTATTCCCTCCAATACAGTTTCTGTGTGCTTTTCTCCTACCACCCCCTTCCCTTTTTTTTTTCCTTTATTGTGTATTTAAAGGTTACAAAACATACAAGACAAATGCCTAAAGGTTATGGATCTCTTGAAGCTCCTCCGCTTCTGGACAGGAACCGAGGACGCAGCAAGCATTTCCCCTCTGGATCGCCACACTGAGACGCTGAAATAAAAAACTGGAAGCCCTTGGGTCTCTGGTGACGTCAATGAGCTTGGACCCCAATTCCTTGAGAAATCCCAAGGCACTCTTGCCCCAGGGGCCATGCGTCTCAGACGCTATGGGAACAAAGAGGTATTGACCTTCCAGTCGTCTGTACTTGAGTGATTTTGCTGTTTCCCTGTGGTTGGCCGCCCCACCTGCTTGATCAGCTCCGAAGTGTACATAGGTGTCAGCCAGGGTGGATACACATGTGTAGTCCCACACCAACTGTCTACCCTCCTTCCATGAGTATATGGTGATGCCATCAGGGCGAAGTGAGGGGAAATCCGGGTTTTGGACCCCTAGGATGCGAGGTTCTCTTTCCGCTGGGCACCCAGCTGAGACGAGGCTTCTCTTGATGATGTCATTGACCTCGTTGTGTCTTGCATGCCAGCCCTTTGTGCTTCCGCAATGCAACCCATGCAGTCCGTATTGGTCTGCTTCCACCCTGTTGCAAATACACTTGTATTCAGTGTGAATTGGGGCACCAAGGCGGAGGGCCACTGCTACACGAAGGGATTCTGGATCTAGGCGCGTGCCCATTGCAGACATGGGTACTGCCAGCAGGAAGTCTCCTGCATGGGGGGCACGAACTGCTCTGAGGCGGGCTTTCTGCTTGTCTGATGTTGCGACGCTTAGCATGGCATCAGCTACTTTTTCCACTAGAGGGTGGTCCCAGCCGGACTGTTTGTGTTGTTTTGTTGGCTCTATAATGGTTTCTGGGGCTGCAAGAACATTCCACTGATTTGAACATTCAGTGAAAGCAGGATCGTGTATTCCTGCTGAATCTCTCAGGGTTGCAGGTAAAATATCTCTGACGAGGTCGTGCGATGCATGAGAGGAGGAAAGGAAGGCTGGTAGAGCAATTTGGGAGGCTGTGCGGACACCAAGGCCGCCGAGTCTTACAGGAAGGGTTGCTTGCTCCCACTGAGAGTCGTCCAATGGCAGGTTCAGGACTTTCACCAGCATGGACCTCAGAAGGGTGTCATACACATTTAACTTAGGGCTGCTGTAGGATGGAGAACATCTCAGAAAGTAGGTCAACTTAGGGAGAGACAGGCATCTTGTAAGGAGAAAGAGAGCATCATGGGCATCAATCTTGTCAATCCTGTCCTGCATTCTCTTTAGGTCAGTGATTTTTTCAACCAGGACTTCCTCGATAGCTCGTGGGCCAATGGGGGCACCCAGGAGAGTGCAGTCCGGTGGCTCGACAACGAGAATGTCTGGAAGAGCATTTTGTATTTGCCCAGTGATGTCTGGGTTGCGGGAGATTATTTCACATTTGGATGCATTGAGAATGAGGCCTAAGGCTGCTCCCTGCTCCTGGATTTTCCTTATATCCCCCAAAATGGTTTCCGGAGTTCCAGCTAGAGTGCCATCATCCAGGTACCAGATGTTTAGCTCGCTTGCCAGACTATCAGTGACCTCTTTGATAGCTAGGCAGAAAAGGAGGGGGGCTAAGGGGTCACCTTGTTGGACACCTTCACAGGAGTTTATTTCATGCTCCCCAAAAAGAAGCTTAGAGTCCCCACTGTAGCACGATCGGATGAATGGGTAAAGGGGACGGAAATGGTTGTGTACAGCCCTGAGGACAGCGTCTCGTCTGACTTGATTGAAGGCATTTTTGAAGTCAAGCTTTACTAGTGCCTTCTGGTCCGGGAGATCAACAATGTAAGCCCGCGCTGCATGTGCTGCAGCTTCACAACCTAGGGGAATCCCAAACCCGAGCTGATGAGGTTTCAGCAAGGTGGCTGCTTCCTGGCTGATAGATCTCACTGCAGCTTTAGCTACAAGGCGTCGGAGGGTGTTGCCAACGGCAATGGGCCTGATACCCCTATCCTTCTTCTTTAGAGCACAGAGTGCTGCTCCATAAAAGACAGGCCTGATGTCCTCAGGGATGCCGCCAGCCAAACACATGTTGGAGAATCTCGTAAGTTCCACTAGAAGGTCCTTTGCAGCATCTCCAAGCACCGGGTTCAGCATTTGTT